>NC_139952.1:22996335-23026335 GCF_963454915.1 Gymnoscopelus microlampas
TTTTCATATGCCCTGTGGGAGTTCAAATTGTAAGCCATACTGAGCTTGTAGCCCTATTACTGTCACGTACAAACAAGACAGAAGTTTCCCCCGCTGCTCACCTTTTTCACACCTGCTTATATTCAAACATGATGAAAATGAATAATTCTTTTCCATTATTGTCTCCGCCAGGCCGTAAGGCATGGCGAGAGAGTATGTTTTACCCTCCGTCCGTGTGTCCGTCCGTGTGTCCGTCCGTGTGTCCGTGTGTCCGTCCGTGTGTCCGTGTGTTACCACCAAATCTCCGGCACCGTTGGCCCGGTCGCTGCGAAACTGTGCACACACACTCCCTGGATGCCAATTCAGAACCTCTGCCTCAAATTTTTCACATGGGCCTGTTATAGCGCCACCAGGAGGCCGATTTGTGCAAAACCCATTTTTTTCACATTATTCCTACAGTTTTTAACCAAACGTCATGCAAATCGGTACACAGTATCTCTATAGTCATGTGATCAACCCTGATCTGTCCGATTTCCCATATTCCATCCTTATTGGTTAAGGTTGCCATCCAAAGTTTGCAGGATTGGTCCGTTTTGAACAAACTGCCTCAAATCATGAACGCAGTGTAATGATAATGCCGAGGCCGCCAGGTGTGAACATAGAAAGCAAATTAATATTGTTTTTAGTTCATAACCAAATGGACCCGGGACTCATCATAAAAGACCCCCCCCCTCCTTTCAGAGGAAACACAAACTCCAACAAGCTCACTAATAGAGAACTGCATCTTCAGATAAGACCTTTATTACCCATTGGAATGTCTTCAGAAGACACACACACAGGCTCTTTGGTTTCCTCTCTACCTCTCTCTCTGTCCGGCATCTTTTAAGAGATAAGGATGGAATTTTTACGACATGCAACGAATGTCTTGCCAAGCGCTCACTGTGTCACCCACACAGACTAACTGAACAACACAATGAGCAACAAGAACTTTGAATAAATTGGCTTATGTATTATGTTCTGTGACTTCAAAATATATATTTATTGTCCTGTATTATGACCACAACACTAATATGAACTTTGGTGATGTAAAATGTAAATGCTTCCATGCTAATTACACTTTGATGCTTACCTGCTTTCTATTTGACATAATGCCTTCATGTTTAATATCTAGAGAATTCTAATTTCATTGTGATTCCCAATATCCAGTCAAATGTGTTAATAGGAAGTCCCTAAGATAGTTAGCAGAGAAGTTTTAGTTTTTCATATTGTAAGGTAGGAGGTTGCCACCCCAGCTGCCTCCAACACACCCCCCAATGGGCCAAGAAGGAGACCCCTCCTTTTGCCTATAAGAAGAACTGCTCAGCCAGTTCTCTCTCTCTCTTGACCGCTTCTCGACAACCAGGGTTGACCAAGTCCCCTCTCTTCCACGGCACTCTTGATGTCCTGAGGGTCGACGGAGTCCCCTCTCCCACTCTCTTCATAATCCGGGGTGACGAGCCGACACCGTCCCCCGCTGCTCTCTTTCCACTGCGCTTTTGATGACACTGAGGGTTGACGGAGTCCCCTCTTCCACTGCTATCTCCGGGGTGAACATTCCCCCGTGCCTCTCTCCCAACGACCACAGCAACAGGAAGGTTGACCAGAAGTCCCTTCTCCCTCTCTACAACTGGCCCTGTCTCCTGCACGGACGCTAGCTATCCATGCTAGCCAACGCCTCAGGTTCTCCCAACGAGAAGAACCACCGGCCTACGCCGAGCTCTCCAGCAAAAGCCAGATGCCCTGCTGACCCGGAACAACTGCCCTGCTCCCTCTACTCTACACGTGGGCCCTTGGCCACACATCCTGTCTCTTCAAATCCGAGTTTGAATGGAGACTGAGGACTGCTGAACCGCTACCCGATGCCCACGACCAACTGCTCCCTCTCTACACGTGGGCCAAAAGCCACACATACTGTCTCCTCAATCCAAGTTGAGTGGAGACTGAGAAGGACCTCGTGAGGCAGTGAAGTAGCCGGACGCTAGCCAAACCTGCAAGCCAACGCCTCATGGTCTCTTCCCCAGAGACAATGGAATCATCTTCTCTCCTATCCCAATGGACCAGGCGAGCATAATGCATTCACATGTGGTGTGGCAACCTGAGTGTAGTGTGAGGGTAGATTAGCTATTTTTAATCATTGATCTTTCTCTTTTCTTTTATGACTTTAATCCCTCTTTCTCCTTTAGTAGTTTAAAATGTGGCCATTTCCTGATTTGACCTGATTGAATTGTAGATCTGTGATTTTGTATTTTGTTGACATTTTAACCAGTTTCATCATCTTTTGAGTTATTGATCTATTGTTCTTTTCCCCATTTCATTGGTTGTTTTAATATGTACATAGGATTTATCTTAATAAACACTTTATTTTGGTATAAACGGAAGTCCTTTTCCAATCGATTTCCACGCATATATTTCCAATCATTTTCTAACCAGAACCCATGCATCATTACTGTGTCCAAGATTCTTGCGTAGCCCTTTTCATGGTTGTGTGGACGTGCGAATTAATCCCTTAATTTGCGCGATTCCTTAATTTTTGGTGAAAATCAATATTTTGATTTTTCAGAAAATATTTTTAATATTTTCATAATTATCGTTAATATTTCCCATAATTATTACGCCATGTCCGCTACATAAAGTGGTGCCCCGTGTGAGGCACAGTCCCTGATGTCTGGTTAGAGAATAATTGGAAATATTGGAAATCTTGGAAAAATTGCCAGAGAAAATCTTTTGTTAAAATAGGTCTCCCCCCCCAAACATCTAATTCCCTGTGGTGGTAAGAGAACAAAGGCACTTTAACCGTGCCCCTTCTCTCCAACCCCCACAGATATTTAGAGAACGCATGCTGGCGTCATCTGGTGGCCAACTCGTAGAATACACAAAGCTTGTGAGTTAGGGTTCGTTGTCAAAGTTTTACCCACTTTTTGCTGCTAGTGATGAGAGCCTAGTGATAGCAACAGTGTGACACCTCACTTCATGATAATATAATGTATTGTCATATCATATAGTGTAATTGCGACCGTAGGTCGCATTTACTATAGAAACCTGCTCCAGGTGTCCGTGCGTCACACACGTCCCGTCACTCCGTCACACACGTCCGTCACACTTTTGCCCTGCTCATATCTCCGCACCCGTTGCCCCGATCCATGCCAGATTTTGCACACACACTCCTTACCTGCCAAACTACACCCTCCAAGGACCCCCGGAGCTCCAGGGACCCCCAGCTGCCTCGGGGACCCCCAAGTGTAGAAAATGAGCACATGTGGACAAATTACCAAATGACCACCCCAACGGGGCTGCTCACGGGGCATTCCCGGGGACCACCCACTCCTGGTGCTCCAGAACGGATGCAAAAGTGGTGGCGCCCCCAGTGGAGGACCCCCTGCCACTGCAGCTCACATAAAATGCCGTAACTCGGGCTAGGAGCGTCCGGGAGAGCCGCGGCCGGTACCTATTCGTCCGCCAAGGCAACGCGGACACCCCACCCCTAATTTCTCACATGGCCCTCTTCTAGCGCCACCTTCAGGCCGCTTTTCACAACACATTTTTGCCCACTACTCCTACAGTTTTGCCCCTAAAAACACGCAAATTGCTACACACTACACAGTATGTCTACACTCATGTCATCAACATGCCTGCCACCACATTTCTTAGACCACCAAACAAAACTATACATTGCCCACACAACTAGGAACCAATCGCCGTTACAGCCCTCTTCTGTATACATGTGACCTACGGTCGCTTATCTCCCGATTAGGGAGTCTTACTGGTACTATATTTTTGACTCTAGCTACGCTGAGTCATCAAGCCTGTTGGAATAGCGATCTGACAAAGTGCTAAATTTAAGTCCATGGAGTCTCCCTCCGTGTGTATACACTAGTGGCGTGAACAAATCCGTTACTAGAATAGTAATAGTAAAATATCCTACATTTGATACATTGATTAATATATCTGCATTGAATTTAGTTTGATATTGTAATTACTGGATGACCCTCTCCATGTCGAGGAAGTTTGAAATACAGCATTCTTCACTTCCTGTAGAGTAAAAACAAAAAAATAAGGTCATCACTAATCCTTAGTGTAACCAATAACTACCAATAATTAAACTGCAACAAGTTGGTAGGTAAAAGTGAAACTGTGACACATTTATTTTTGTAACCGGATACAAGCAGACTTGTGCTCCAGTTGTAATTTAGTGACACATAGCAGTAAGCTAAACTAAATTAATAGTTTAAAGCACCTCTCCACCTAGGGTGTAGAGAAAGTGCTGTGGTGTGTGTGGGACAACTAGAAGAAGACATTTTTAGTGCCATAAATGGCCTCCATTTGTCTCTAGCCTCCAACACACACGCACACACACACACACACACACACACACATACCTCGCACCCACCCTTTTGAACACCCCTTAAACGGGCACAGAGGGAGGGGGGGCGAGGAAGCCTGGCCCTTGTCCTGCATGTCATAAAACCACAGGCAGAGACAACAGGCCAGTGAGCCACTTGGGTTTTGTTCATTCTAGTGACGGTCTTGTAGTAACTAATAGTCCATTACTTTAGCAGTGTAAACACTTTTATAGTAAATGGCCGAGGTTATTTAAAGATTAATACACTTTGAGTTTGGGTATAGTTTCTCGTTCTAACTCTATTCTAAGACTAACCTGCAGTATATGTTGTAACCGCATGAGTGATCCTATCCTTGTCTTTTACTTCCCATAAGTGAGACTTCCCTGTCGAGTCTAACTGATTTAGTCATAGAAAGAGCGAGTAACGCAACAAGATGTCTGAGCCCTCCACTCCCCTCAGCTACTCCGATATAGTCGGTCAGTTAATAACATTGTTAACAGTGATATTGGGGTTAGTTTTAATATACGTAGATCCTTTAAAAGGGCTCCGTCACGTGTTACACTCAGTTGTATACACAATAAAACACACCATGGAGTTTTTAACAGACAGCTTTGACCCTAAACTGCAAGACACTGCTCAATTTGACATTGATAGAGATATGAGTCAAACTGTAGCATGTCACCTGGTTGCACCTTTTAAAACAGCTAAAGGTCAAACCAACATAGAACAGACTGGGTGTGCTCTACCAACTAACAAAACGCTGAGAGTCGATTTGGGCCAGCAAAATACTCAGTTAGAAGTGGCACAACACCAAATAAAACAGCAAACTGCCATGTTAGATGCAGCTGTAAAGGCCTCTCAACAGCAGACAGCTATACTGAATGCGGCAACAGGGCACATCACCATGCTCCAGAACTTTAACATAGGACTGGAGCAAGCGAAAACGCAACAAAATGGTGAGATAACCTTAGCCAAACAGCAAATTGGTCAACTGCAACACACTGTCATTGAACTAAAATTGCTCATTGCAGAAAACTTCACGCAAAACAGTGTCAAGTTACAAATAGCACAAGACAGTGTCACTCAATTGCGGGATAGAACTGAAATCCTAGAGAAAGGTAACTGGATCAGTGAGAATGACTTTGTTAAAAGGTTCCATGACCTCCAAGGCCAATCACAGGCACTCTCTGGTCAGCCTCACTATGATCAGTACCCTGTAACACAGCAGCAGCCTCTGGTAGACAGACCACCCACTCAAGCTGAACACTATGTCCAAGGACATGCCTCAGTTGGCTTGCCCGCCATGTTACCGTCTTTTCAATCTTTTCAGAACATACCTCCGGCGGCCGGGCAACCTGCCCTCGAGCCATATGCCTGTGGTTATGCCGCATTGAATGCACCAGTACCCCTACCTCAAACCACGGGGGGGTGCCAGCCGGCGCATCCGCTGAGTAATATCGACTTAGCCAAAGTTGCGAAATTCATCCAACCTTTCGACCCAAAGCCTGGTGAATCTAAAAACACCCACATTTACTTGGAGGATATAGAATATAACTTAGCAGAATGTGGTGTAAGTGACACAGATACTAAGGTTAAATTGATTTATCGAACCGCAAACCGCGAGGTAACTGGTTTTATCAGGCGACAGACATACGAGGTCCGAGCAAATTGGCCCGTTCTGTGTCAAGCGATAATTGATGAATTTGCTGATCACCGAGCCTTAGGGGGTTTGTTGGCCGCCGTGTCCGTCTGTCAACACGAAGGTGAAAAAGTTAATCGATTTTATAACCGTATGAGGATTGCATTTTTTGGTAACAAAAATGTTCCGAATATGGAGGAAGATGAACATTTCAAGGATTTGTTCTTGAATAATTTACACCCTTCCATTAAAAAGCACATCCCTATTGGAACCAATTCTAAAAAGCCTGCCGCTGAGTTACGTAATCTGGCACGGGCAGCTTTTGATAAAGAATACAATGACCTCAAAGGGCATCTTGTAAAATTGTTGACGCCCAAATCGATCGATGGCAGCCCAGGAGACAGGACGACTACGGTCTATACAGGGGGGACGACCACCAAACTCCCTCCTGGAGATGGGCTGGGTCCTCCTCAAACGACCGTGGTCGCCCTCCCTCACGGGATAACTCTGGCACAAAACATGAGAACCCTGAGTGTGTAAAACAGCTCCCAGCTGAGATCCCCAAAGAATCACGACGGCAAAGAAAGGCACGCGAACACGCGGCCACACAAAATCCAAGCCCAGTCCGTGACAATTGGAGGAGGCCTAATCGTGTTTAGCTCACCTTGATGAAAACAAAACACTGTGACTACTTCCAATGTATGTTTCAGATGACGCCACTTCACAAACTGTTGTTTTCAAAATTTAAAACCTTTTTAGAACGACACAATAAGTTTGGACTGTTGTAAAAGGCTCTCGGCTAATGGAAGGGTTTTTGTTTTTAATTGCCTGCTCTCCAAGAAAATTTTGCAGACTGATACACGCTTATTCTGTGGTTTCATAATTGATTGAAATTAGTTGTAATCCCTATACACCCAAGGTCGTAACACGCACCATTGACGCCATTGACGCCAAAACAGTGTTCCCCACCTTCCCGAGGGATAAAGGAATTATCCTTTATCCCTCACAGCGTGAAGGTGGCATTGCTTTTCCAGCCACTTTCTGGCTATCTGTCCCAAAACGCAGCTGTAAGATGTACATTTTGTCTATATTGTTTGCCCCTGGCTGCAGTGCTTTGTCAATGCTGCTAAGCTGACCAGGGTGTTAGTTAAAACACATGCTTCTACCTGTTCCTGACTGACAGGGCGAAGGCCACAGTGTGTTTAATCTGAGTGTCTCCCGAACGGAGGGATTGAAACCGAATCTAACAGACAATCTAGTTTTAAATGGTACCTCTGCTGCTACTATAATTTTGATACTGGACTGTGATGAAGTGGGAACAGTTTTGAACATTACCTATCATTATTATTATAATCCATTGAATGAAAACATTCAATCAGGTAATGCCATGGACTCTGACTATAAATTGAATTTAAGACATTTTGAATGTCAAATAGCACTATTTCCGCATGTTGTATAATCCAACCAAATTTATCATTGACCAAAGTTAATACAAATTTATGTGTACAAAAATCAATTTTAAGCAGGATGGAAGTATATTCTCCTGTTTATTTGTTGTAACCCTAAATAAACAACATCCTTATCATATACTACATATTATACTTTACCAAATATTTATGGTTGGGCTTCCAATTTGAGAATACAATTATGTCAGTCCTAAACAAATTGTCAAAGAATGATCCGTCCAGGATTAATATACTTGCATTCAATTTGTTAGACTTTACATAATGTGATTACAACATTATAGTCAACTATGGTATCTTGGCTTGAGCCAGAATGAATCCTCTATTGTTAGTCAAGTTGAACAATTTATGGAATCCAATTCATACCTTCCCATATGCATCTGTTAATGCAACTGTTCAGTATCAATATTATTCAGATTAGGCGCTGTACGATGATACTGACGACCTATGCTAAGGCTAACAGGTTTAATCAAAGCGTTACTATGTCCAATTAAGATTGAACCCACGCATTAGTGCTATTTTTATAATTATTATTATTATTATTTTTTATTTTTTTTGTCTCCCTCTTTGTAGCTCCTGTCAATAAAGCTCTTCTCCTTATGGGTCAAAAGCTTAATGAATGGTTGAAGCTCAGAATAGATTAAGCACATTTGACATTTTGCACGTGGCGTCTTAATCCCGTGCCATTTGCTATTAGTAACTTACAATGTGGGCCCTCAAGGGACCCACCACGTCTACGCAGACACCCTGACCACTGGTACTCTGTTTCCCGCCCATGTCTACCTAGTGGCTCGCTATGCTAAGCCACTGCACAGACCCCAACCCTTAGGTGGTACAAAACTTGGCAATTTCAGGTGTGACATTATAATGCGGCGCTGATCAATCACTACGTCAGGCCTCCGTGACTCATCAACTCCTCATCAAGGGGGTCAGTCATAAACAATGATATCACCCTAAGATTGCCAACTGTTGATCAAGTCTGTTAGACACAATTCAGGGACAGCAGTGCTGAATGCTGTCACAAGGTGATCATTTCTGCCTATCTAATGATATCTTGAGAGACCCCCAGGGTGACCCCAAGACCATGTGTAAATTCTTTTCTAACTAAACCTATTTGACAATGGACCAAGGCTCAACAGCCATGACAGCATGGGGCCCAAATAGACATATTGACTTTAGGTAACTAATTAGAGGTCGCCATGTTTGTAGTTCTTTACTGTAGTATGGTTGCAGTTAACACACTGAAACAAAAACTCTGATCTCTCCCTAAACAAGTGACAATGTGCTATATAAGTCACAGCTACTTAGTGCCCGTGCCCAGCTAGGCCATTGGTTAAGACAAACCTGACAAAGGTTGCTGAAACCATAACTTGAGACACCAGTGTCTAAATTAAACCATCGCCACATCACTATTAGTGCTACTCCGGCAGAAATAGCTGAAGGCATGTGTTGATTATATATATCTGTTGTTTTCAAAATGTAAAACTTTTTGTCAAAATTTTTACTTTTTGCGCAGAGGTGTCTCAAACTTTTTGTCAAATTTTAAACTTTTTGTGCATTTGTGTCTCCTTGTGCAAACCCAAAGGTGACCTGCCCTGTGTTTAAAAGGAAACATTTGCGTTAACAGGTTGCAATGTTTATAGACATGCAGCAAAACTGCATTGGCGTACAAACTAATGTATAATGCACCCCATCAAACTAGTAAAATAGTAAAGAGTCAACAGTCAAATGTGTTCATAAAGGGTAGATCAGGTTACTCAAAATAACATGGGCCTCTATCCAAGGCGCTTAACAAGTTCATTTTGTGTCTCACCTAACTAACCTCCTCAGTCATTCTATGATAATGAACACTGTCTGGTTTGTGTGCTTGAATAGTTTACTAACCCTAGGTGGATTAAAAGCATGCTATTAACAAGGTACACTGTAACTCCACCCACGTTTAGTGAGATTTCCTCTCTTTGCCCTACCAAAAGTGTATTACACTGATAGTGATGTATGATGGTTGCTACAAGAACCCAGTTAACAGGAACTGGACTAACTAAGACTTGTAGTGTTGTTCAGTCAATTCAGCTATATAGAAATTGTTGTCTCTGCACACAGGATATGACTAAGGGGAGGAGCAAGACCCTTGTTACATAGGTTCTCAAATCTACAGCAACTTCTTAACCTTAGTTAAAAACCATACAA
The DNA here is from genome assembly GCF_963454915.1 of Gymnoscopelus microlampas. Lineage (NCBI taxonomy): Eukaryota > Metazoa > Chordata > Actinopteri > Myctophiformes > Myctophidae > Gymnoscopelus > Gymnoscopelus microlampas. The sequence continues at coordinate 23,005,983 of NC_139952.1, forward strand.
ACTTTAACCTGTACCTCTTACAAAGAATTGGTTGTCTTAAACAGGAAGTAAGTACTTATTATCCAGGCTAGGACTAATCCATTTCCTTATCATCCAAGTAAATCAGGATTTACCCTAGTGGACAACCAACCAAACTCTTTCAGAGAATTAGCACTCAGGTTGGACTTCCGATCTGCTCTTGTGTAACCAAGCCAAAAAGGTCACCCCGTGTATATATATATATTCCAGCAAGCCGTGGTAGAAAAGAAAAACGGATGGAATATTTTGTATTATGAAGCGACACCTTTCATGTCAGCAAATTGAGCTCACTGCTCAAATTGAATTCTGGTACACAAAAGCAGAGATTAGTAAGAGTGCTCATGCAACTACGAGCTCTCACATCTAAAAGTCACAAAAAGTGCTACCACATTACTCCTCAAAATTATACCCCAATATGTACGTATTAGGAGTTTTCTTTTCTTTTTGTTCTCTGATTTATAATGTTTTCTTAGGTGTTTTTGTGATTATCCGAAAGCCCTCTCAGAAAATAGTTAACAGACAGTAGTGACTGCCAATGCCTAAAAGGTAAATTTCTTTCAAGCAATCAGATCCAGTGTCACTAGATCAGCTTAATGAAAGAGTTGCCATTGACATGTGAATGCATATGCTATGCGTTCTGCTCCTGTTGTCCTCTCACATTTTCTTTTGTGTTATCAAAGGTCGTGACGTCAACGTTTCGTTTCGTCTGATATTGATAACAAGGGGAGGTCTGTAATGATAATGCCGAGGCCGCCAGGTGTGAACATAGAAAGCAAATTAATATTGTTTTTAGTTCATAACCAAATGGACCCGGGACTCATCATAAAAGACCCCCCCCCTCCTTTCAGAGGAAACACAAACTCCAACAAGCTCACTAATAGAGAACTGCATCTTCAGATAAGACCTTTATTACCCATTGGAATGTCTTCAGAAGACACACACACAGGCTCTTTGGTTTCCTCTCTACCTCTCTCTCTGTCCGGCATCTTTTAAGAGATAAGGATGGAATTTTTACGACATGCAACGAATGTCTTGCCAAGCGCTCACTGTGTCACCCACACAGACTAACTGAACAACACAATGAGCAACAAGAACTTTGAATAAATTGGCTTATGTATTATGTTCTGTGACTTCAAAATATATATTTATTGTCCTGTATTATGACCACAACACTAATATGAACTTTGGTGATGTAAAATGTAAATGCTTCCATGCTAATTACACTTTGATGCTTACCTGCTTTCTATTTGACATAATGCCTTCATGTTTAATATCTAGAGAATTCTAATTTCATTGTGATTCCCAATATCCAGTCAAATGTGTTAATAGGAAGTCCCTAAGATAGTTAGCAGAGAAGTTTTAGTTTTTCATATTGTAAGGTAGGAGGTTGCCACCCCAGCTGCCTCCAACACACCCCCCAATGGGCCAAGAAGGAGACCCCTCCTTTTGCCTATAAGAAGAACTGCTCAGCCAGTTCTCTCTCTCTCTTGACCGCTTCTCGACAACCAGGGTTGACCAAGTCCCCTCTCTTCCACGGCACTCTTGATGTCCTGAGGGTCGACGGAGTCCCCTCTCCCACTCTCTTCATAATCCGGGGTGACGAGCCGACACCGTCCCCCGCTGCTCTCTTTCCACTGCGCTTTTGATGACACTGAGGGTTGACGGAGTCCCCTCTTCCACTGCTATCTCCGGGGTGAACATTCCCCCGTGCCTCTCTCCCAACGACCACAGCAACAGGAAGGTTGACCAGAAGTCCCTTCTCCCTCTCTACAACTGGCCCTGTCTCCTGCACGGACGCTAGCTATCCATGCTAGCCAACGCCTCAGGTTCTCCCAACGAGAAGAACCACCGGCCTACGCCGAGCTCTCCAGCAAAAGCCAGATGCCCTGCTGACCCGGAACAACTGCCCTGCTCCCTCTACTCTACACGTGGGCCCTTGGCCACACATCCTGTCTCTTCAAATCCGAGTTTGAATGGAGACTGAGGACTGCTGAACCGCTACCCGATGCCCACGACCAACTGCTCCCTCTCTACACGTGGGCCAAAAGCCACACATACTGTCTCCTCAATCCAAGTTGAGTGGAGACTGAGAAGGACCTTGTGAGGCAGTGAAGTAGCCGGACGCTAGCCAAACCTGCTAGCCAACGCCTCATGGTCTCTTCCCCAGAGACAATGGAATCATCTTCTCTCCTATCCCAATGGACCAGGCGAGCATAATGCATTCACATGTGGTGTGGCAACCTGAGTGTAGTGTGAGGGTAGATTAGCTATTTTTAATCATTGATCTTTCTCTTTTCTTTTATGACTTTAATCCCTCTTTCTCCTTTAGTAGTTTAAAATGTGGCCATTTCCTGATTTGACCTGATTGAATTGTAGATCTGTGATTTTGTATTTTGTTGACATTTTAACCAGTTTCATCATCTTTTGAGTTATTGATCTATTGTTCTTTTCCCCATTTCATTGGTTGTTTTAATATGTACATAGGATTTATCTTAATAAACACTTTATTTTGGTATAAACGGAAGTCCTTTTCCAATCGATTTCCACGCATATATTTCCAATCATTTTCTAACCAGAACCCATGCATCATTACTGTGTCCAAGATTCTTGCGTAGCCCTTTTCATGGTTGTGTGGACGTGCGAATTAATCCCTTAATTTGCGCGATTCCTTAATTTTTGGTGAAAATCAATATTTTGATTTTTCAGAAAATATTTTTAATATTTTCATAATTATCGTTAATATTTCCCATAATTATTACGCCATGTCCGCTACAGCAGCGTGCGATTTCCGTGAAATTTCACACGCACATTCCCACTAGGCCGAGGAAGAAATGCCACCCTTTTCACATTGGCCTGTTATAGCGCCACCAGCAGGTCTAATTTAGCAAAACACATTTTTGGAACAAAATGCTTCAAATCATGAATGCAGTGTCCGATTGCCGTGAACGACCTAAGAATAAATGGCACCCTTTTCACATTGGCCTATTATAGCGCCACCAGGAGGCCACAATAACGTATCTGACCTGGCGGAGACCTGTGCTCCGAGGAGCACTTTATCTAGTTATCTATTGATTTTCTTTGGTCTTGACAGTGGCTGATATGTACTTGTTTAAAGGCTGTAAGACATTTAAACAATAATACACAAGGGGGTGTTCATTACTGTTATTGCCGGGACAGTGATGGGGTTAGCGATGAGGCGCTTGCGTCGAGATCCATTAGCCTGACTGAAGTGGCAATAACATCAGTAAAGAACACCCTCTCATGTAACATTATACTGTTACCATGGATGTGCGAGGTGTCGCTGAGGGAGGGAAAGACAAGTGGAGAGCTTACACAGAGAATGGCAGCGGAGGGAGGCAATAGCAGATGTGGTGATGAGGCAAACTGCAACGGTACGGACGACACGTACAGAAGGAAGAAAATGACTGGGTGAAGAAAGTAATGTTAATGAACTTAGAGGGGACAAGACCCACTGGTTGGCCGGCAGCGTCAACCAGGAGGTGGCCATGGTCCATCCCTGGTGGAAGAAAAGATATCGAGTATCGAGTCCAACCCAAGAGGACTTTAACTAGATGATGATGATGATGATGTTACAAACAAAAAGTATTTTTTTATTGAACTATAAATATGTAAGGTTGGACATTTCTGAGTTTGTAAAGTACTAGTTTGTTACATACTTAAAACAACATAACATTAGCTAGAACGATTAGCATCTCTGAGACCTTGGAAATGTGCTGATATCACTGTTTGCATCAATGGTGGAGTGATGTATACAGTCAGGAGGCATATTTCATTAGAGAACGTGCTGAGGTGTGCTTTGCCGTGATTTGAGCATGGCTGGAATGCCTATTTCAAACAATGAAATGCTTGGCCGGAAACTACCCATTGTATAAATCACCATAAACTCGAGACTTCGGCTCTAACAATGCTAATATTCCAATTCATTAACTAAACTAATAGACGGTCTAATGATTCACTAAGGATCACATGCATTTATGGTTTCCTGTGCTGTTCCCACTGACTGCATTTAAAAGCCACTATAACCATCTCTGAAATGGCTTTTTACGGTAAGCCACCAGGTTAACGGCCATTTGAAAAGCTATTGAGTCATTGTTACACTTTGGTGTTCTCAAACGGGAAGCCTTGTGTTTTATCCCCGTGTCAGCCTTTTCTTAAGTGAGTGAGTGTGTGTGTGTGTGTCTGTCTGTGTGTGTGTGCGTGTGTGTGTGCGCGCATGCTTTATCCCGAGTCAGAAATGTCTTGCGTGTGTGAGCACACGCACTGGTGCGCGGCGGAAGTGGGCTTTATACGGTACTGCAGAACAATTCCCCCACCGTCACGAATGGGACAAGGGCAATTGAACCTTAGCATCTCATGTTTTAAATGTTCATTTAGGCATCTCATGTACCTTTGGAGGATAATGGGACACCCTAATAGATTTTTATGAAAACGCATTATATGGGCGTGAGGCCAGTGCATCTACTGTAAGTCTCCATTCCCTCCTCTCCTCTCGCCCAGTCGGCAAAACCCTCCATGGTTTGGCTCCATAAAACTGTTCCAGATGAATATTTAATGCCCCCCTCATGTAATGCAAATTCTATTTTGCTTTATTTTATTCCGTCTGCCCAGTCCATTATTTCGCCAGGCGGTGCGACAGTTATCGGTGAGAACTGTGACATGCTGGAGAGCGTGCAAATGTTTCCACATGCACTCCCATTAGCTTGCCCGGCATGGCTTAAATTTCCTAGAGCAGAATATATAAAGAAGGGAGCAAAGATATGGATTTCTTATGCATGAGTCAATATCTAAAATGTATAATGCTGCGAATACAACATAGTCTCAGTGGACCATATGTATTAATTAACATGTAAATCAATTTAGGGATGTGTGAAAAGACATGAACTTATCACACTAGCCACCATGGGTATATATGTAGGCTATAAATACTTGTCACATGCGTGGCCGGTTTCATTAGCAATGGGAACATTAGATTATTTCTCAAGCACACAAAAAAACGAAATGATTAAATGGCTGATTAATTGATTGCTTGATTGCCATGCACATAATACAGTGTTATCACCAAATCCAGCATAATATGCTGATTTTCTGTCATGAAAGGCAAATATCCTTCACTTAACCACATGAGCCATAGCGCCGCTATTGTGGGCCGAAAATTCAGTGAAAGTAGTCGATCTACAAGTTCACAACACATTGCAACGTGAGGCATAATGGCATTGTGTGCTTTGTACATCGGCTATTTTCGGAGAAGATACCGTATTTGGTGTAGATTAAAAGGGGAGGAGGGCCTAGTATAGACTCCTGGGATCTCCTCACAGCTAAGTATATAGGGTTTAATTACCTATTATATACCTGCTGACATTTTTTATATGCTGGATATGTTTTCCACCTGTAAGAGAAGCATTTCTGCCTTCCGTAGTGTCACCTATCCATTGTTGTTTACTAGAGGTTCGGGCCACTGCGCGGCCCTCCCATCTAGCCACTGCGCGGGGATCCCGTGTAGGAAAAGAATTACTGGTCTACCTTAAGTCAGTCCACCTTAAGGCCGGGTTAGTTGATTTCATTAGCTTGTTTACTCCGTGACATCGTGTCTAATGGTGGCGAGCCAATAGATTAGCGTTATTGTTATTGTTATTACGTCGTTGTCGTCGTCGTCGGGACTGACATCAGTGACACCACCGGAAGGGCTGACTTTTTCCAAATGTAATAATAGATAGTTATTTTTTATCATGCACCATATCTATATGGGACTTTGTATAATATATATATATTTTTTAAAGATATTTTTGGGAGATTTTCTGCCTTTATTTATAGTGGAAAGTGGAGATGGACAGGAAACAGGGAGAGAGAAATGGGCACAGACATGCAGTAAAGGACTCAACACTTGTGACGTCAGGCTACATTAGTACGTTTGATTTGACAGTAACTTCCTGTTATTTGACCTGTTCTGTGTTCCTTTCCTCTATATCCTATCTTCCCTAACTCTTCCTCTAACTGCAATGTTGAGAAGAAAAAAAATCCACCCACTCTTTTATACCTGTAATCATGTGATGTGACAATAAAGTTGAGTCTCCATCTTTAAAATGGTTAAAGCGTAATCATGCTTCAGCGAGGTTGAAAGTACCAAATCTCCATCGATCGACGCGTCGCACGACTCGCACATACAGTAAGTCGATCTCCACTGCCTCAGGAGACATGTTGCATATTATCCTGTATAGGCTTGTTGGTATACTGTGGACAGGTAGCAGCCACCTCTTTTGCAGGCACAAGAGGCTTTCACACTTCCTAGCCGTCATATCCACTTTGCAGCACCCACTAGCTTGCTGTCAGTCCTAGTGAAATGTCTCGCTTTTGGAGAGCATGTCCTGAATGTTCCAGCTCCCCGCGGATGCTCGTGTCAACTCAGTCCAACTCCACACACCACAAGCGCCGGCTTCTCGCTTGTCTGTGTCCAGAGGCTGGTGGAGGCAGACCAGAGACGAAATGCTTTGTATGCAGGGAGAGAACCAGCGTGATGAAGAGGGAGGAAGACTCTGTGTGCATGCGTGAGTGAGGGAGGGAGACTGGAGTGAGACTGGACTGGTGAAGAGAGATGGAACATTTTAGAGGCGGAAGGGAGAGCAGGAGGGAGGTTGTCCACAAGTAAAATGAGAAAAAAAGGAGAGTGAGAAAAACGAATAAAGTGAGAAAGATTGAAGTGTTTGCTTCTCTGAAGGATAAGCCCGATGGGGCAGAACCAGACAAGTTAAAGCGTTTAAAACATGTCCTTTCAACACAATAACACTAAAAGCCCTGTTTTGAGGAAACAAGCGTGAGGCGCAGTCAACAGCGTGGCAGGACTACCTGCGGCGAGGTGAGTTGGATTAAGCTGAATTATTATCAGTGGGTATGTTGCATGTGGTTTCAATCATAACAAATAAAATGACCGCTTTTCATTACTTTCAACAAGAGCAGTGCGCTCAGCTTTGCTCAGTACAACAGCATAGCCTGCTGATCATTTCCAGTGTCATGGAAGAAAAACAACTCTACAGCACCTGAGACAGACCGCTAACATGATATAACATTTTCTTGAGAGAAAAAGTTGCTGTATTACATCCGACACTGGTCAGATGAGAACAGTTTCTCGGTGTAAAGCCCAGTTCATAAGCCCAATTGATATTCACCACATAAACAGTGGACGGATACATCTGCAAAATGACTGCAAAAGCAAGTGGATGCAAGGTGGGTGCAGCAGTCATTTGTCGCGTTCGTATAGTTCGAGTATACTTCAGGTACACAGGATTATGAAAGTCAAAAGTGAGTGGGCAGTCTGCTGGACTCTCCATCTGAATCAGCTTGATTGTCACATCACAGGCTTACAGGTGTAAATCAGTGGGTGGAATTCATTTTTGTGCAAGATCCAACATTTCGTTCTTTAGAAAGAAAGAAACAGGAGGGGCAGAGAGAGGAGGAAAGAAAACAGATAAACAGAAAGTCAAAGATGCCTACATCTACTGTATATAAGAGTGGCAAGGCATCGGTAGGGCCACATAGCCACAGGTATGTACATGAGGTTAGACATACAGTACATTACAGTAAGGTGCAAAAAGTAGCAGCACAAAGACAGGTCCACATAAGAAGGCACAGTAGTCAGCATAAGGCAAAAACTTCACATATAACAATACACATGGCAGACCCACAAAGGAAAAGTAGTCCACATAATAGGAACAATTCACACCAATGTGAACGTGTCTGCTCCCTGTTTTTAACACTGCATAAGCACATGAATCCTATTGTCCCTACAGGTTGTGAGCTTATAGATCAACTTTTTTCAATGAAAAGAGGTGTCGAGTAAAATAAGGAGTAGGCCAAGGATAGACCCCTGGGAGAGTCTGGTCAACAAAGTAGGGGTTAAGAGGTTCATAAATGGTTACATTATGGCTTTAAATGAGCCAATCAGAAAACCTAAATACCTATATAATGCGTTCAATAATCAGTTTTGTTGGATACAAGCATTTAACCATTGTCAGGTGTGGGTTAAACAAAAAATAAAACAAAAGATAAAACATTTGCAGATTTAGGTATTTATACCAAAGTGAAACTGACAAGCATACAGTAACTTATCAAGTGGGTCTGCTCCAAGCAGGCAGGTGGTGCACGGCACACATCGTGATCCTTATTGACCCTAAAACGGCACTGATTATCAGACAGAAGCTGCGTGGAGCTTCAGTCTGACATTGGCTGCAGTGTCCGCGATTACCAGAGGGAGGGGATTCGAATTTCCCTAAACCAATCACAAGAGATTCACGATTCCGCCTACATCTGACGTCATCGTACAGCTTGTTTTAGCAGATATTCACTGATTGGCTTGTCGTTAGACCACTCCCACCTCCGACTCTGATTTGTCAGGTATGTCTTCGATCGCGAAAAGCCATAGGCTGACATTATAGTGCCAGACCAAGAGGAGCTCACTCAGAGAGTGGGCGGGGTCTATGGGCTGGAACCAGGCTACTGCTGATTTGCAGCGTGACCGGTGCCACGGCACTCTAGGGTGACGCACCGACGCAGCACCCACTTTGAAAAACAATTGCCTATATCACGTCAAATAGGCCTACATATACGATTGGATAGCATTTTCATACTGTGTAAAATGTCTTAATTCTGTCATTATTCAGTGTAATACACCAACCTCACTGAGATCAATTCATTATACAGTATATGCAAACAGTGAAAAATAATTTTACATTTTAAAATGCTATCTAAATTATGTTTTGCTTCATCCAAATGCTGGATGTGTATTTTGGGATGTGGAAGTGAACTCCAGGAGTTTGCCTCATACTCATTTCATCATTAATTTGTATGCCAGGGTGGTTTTATGGGCTTTGAATTAGCAGATGGACAAGATGGGAGGACCAGGGTCTGTCTGGGTCTACAGCCCGTCCCTCTCACACTGTGCCAGGCCATGAGAGGCAGAGATCTGGGCGCTCTCTCTCTCTCTCTCTCTCTCTCTCTCTCTCTCTCTCTCTCTCTCTCTCTCTCTCTCTCTCTCTCTCTCTCTCTCTCTCTCTCTCTCTCTCTCTCTCTCTCTCTCTCTCTCAGGGGGGCCGCTCTGTGTGGGGCTACCAGGACCTGGCAGTGGAGTCACGGAGAAGAGCATGCGTGGCTACTGCCCTGCAGCTAATCCACCACAGTGCCAGGCCCTCTGACTGCCTTGGCAAGAGAGAAAGGGGGGCATGGTAGCTTAACCGGAATTAGTGTCCCAAAAGGAACCTGATAACCTGATAAAGGCTCAATGCACATGTCAGTGGTGTAAAGTACATTTACTCAAGTGCGGTACACTTTTGAGGTACTTTTGTTTGATTTTAATATTTAAAAAAAATGTTTTAATACTTTTTGCTTCTACTATATCTGTATCTGGGAGGTAAATATTGTGCTTTTTACACAACTACAATTATTTGACAGCTTTAGTTACTAGTTACTTTGCAGATTTAGAGTATTAATACAAAACATAATGACTACATTATGATGTATTATTATAGGTTAAGTTACCCAGCAGCACATAGAGTAATTAAAACCAGCCCCATCTTTACCAGCTGCAACATTAAAGTGATGCACACATTAATGCATTACTAATTACAATCCAATTATATGATTGTGAAATGGACCATTCTGCATAATGAGTACTTTTACGTACTGTAAGTATATTTTGACGCCAATATTTATTAGTATTTTACTCAAGTAAAAAAAATAATTTGAATGCAAGACTTTTGCTTGGAATAGAGCACTTCGACATTGTTGTTTTGTTACTTTTACTTAAGTAAAAAAACAAAAGAGTACTTTACTTCTTCCATCATTGGCACATAACCCTTTTCCTCTTTGTAATAAATGCCACCAGGTTACGTCTGAAAAGTCCGGAGACCCTGAAGGGACATTAGTAGGTAGGTTTCTTTTTAGGGGTAGATTTATTTTGAAAAGCCGTTGGCTTATATTTTGTCGGTTGGAAAATTACGGATTATGTGTTGTTGTTTTTTTCAAGGGTGCAAGAAAAGAAAGTTGGTGAATTAGTTCTTTATGTGGGTGAAAAAAAGTTTTTCGGTGGCAGAAATAAAAAAAAAGTTGGTGAATGAATGTCAACATAAACAGTGGAACAAAACCAAAATACAGCCAGAGGGATGTGTCTTTCTGCAGGGAAACACACCAGCATAATAGTATACCAACTTTTTCTCCTTGGGATGGTGGGATCAAGTTCTGAACTCGTGGGAACGAGATAAACTTAAGAAAAGTTTAAAAATGTAAAGTTTAAAACAAGACAAAAAAAATTATTCAGGGTGCGGTCACACCAAACTTTAATTCTACCTATCCCATTGGCAAAATCCACCGCTTATGGCAGAATTAAAGTTTAGCGTGACCACACCCTCAGGGCGCGGTCACACCAAAACATGGTTGGCCTCTGTTAAACTCAGGCTGTGCGCGGCCAGAGTTTTTTGCAGTCAGGCATTCTAAATAAACGGAGTGACCCATCTGTCACTCACTTTCAGGACCCTCCCATGCAACAGCTACAACCAGTTGCTCTATCGCAAGCACCATGCCGCTTCCTGAGTCTTGGGACGGTCCGCCTTCGACTCACCCGATTTGACAGAGGGTGAAAAGCAACATAGAGTGCATAAACGCAAGATGTGCGCGACAAGCGGAAACATGCGCAAGACCATGAATCCACGTATTTGTATTGACAAAGCATTGGCAGATTCCGCCCCATAAGGAAAATAAAAGTGCGGTGTGACCGTGCCCTTAGGGTTGCATTTGCTTCCATTTGAACCATTTGTACTCTCCATTTGTACTCTTTTTTCAAGTTTCCTCTGGATTTGAACCCGGTTTCCTGCGCAAGCGCTGACATTTTTACCATTGAGCTAATAGAGCCTGCCTGCTTGCTCGGGGGATAAATTGAATCTTGACCATCAGGTCAAAATTTGTGTCAGATCCTGTGTCTAGGTGAGACATTACCTTTGACACGATCTAAATATCTCAATAGGAGAGCAGGGAGAAAAACTACAACCACCCCAATTGTATAAGTTATATTGAATTAACATACTCTACCATACAGATTGGACAAAATAAATATATATTCATTAAAAAAGGTTACATAGTGAGGCTTTAAATTAACACACACAATTAACATGTATTGGTGCACATGCCACTTCTATGACACAGAGGCCTTATACAACTATTACACTATGAACTATATTGCAAATTAGATTTAGCTTTTACCTTGAGAGATCCAAGATCCAAGATTTTATTTGTAACTCACTTATACAGTACAGGTAGTGCCGTGAAATGTTGGCATGTTGGTAGCTCATGCACCGCAGACTGTGCTAACAACATAATAATATTAAACAAACAAGGCAAAATAGCAGCTTATAACAATACAAGTTGAGAAAACATAAACGACAGCCATGTGTGCTCTGCTGATGAGCAAAGACGTATTTACAGGTTGAAGAATGTACATATACAATATGATGAGAGAATAATTTAACAACCGGGATATCTTGTTTCAATATCAATATATGCAATGTTGTTTTATCTTCCCTGCTAAGAATGTCTCAAGTACAAAGACAAAACACAACAAAGTAAATACAGATGACAGCAGTGTGTCAACACTGTATTGCAAGCCTGTTGATGTGCCTATAGTGTAGTCTGAGTAGAGAACAGGGACGTACAGGGACGTGCAGAGACTGTTAGAGGGGGCTTAAATGTATGAAAAGGCTATTTTCGGGTGCGCGACACCGCTCTCAAATAAGCATAATTAAGCCTTAACTGCAGATGCTGCATATGGCATGTATTTCTACACAAAGCGGGCAATTCTGTCAACAGAAAATGCTGCATTTAAGTCCATCAGAGTTCGGAAAAGGCAATTCTCTTGAATGCTGCCTTCGGGTACAATAACGGAAAGGGGGCATTTTGCATTCATGGTCTGGAGAGGGCACTTTCTACAGACAGGTAAAAGGGCAGGGGCCCTCCTTTGATGTCTATGTGTGCACGTGCCTGGTAGAGAACCTGTAATATGATGGAGCTGGTAAATAACCACCTGTCAAAAGCTAGCAACAAGGTCAAGAACAATAGCCAGCAAGTTATATGAAATACGCTGACTTGACTTCGTCAAACACTGCTCCATATTGTGGGACAATGCAGCAGACCGTTTTCTGTTTTCTTTTGATGTTCTCTTCACCCCACAAAGGACAAGAGGTCATCTATCTCTGACCGCTATCGTAGCCTGCATGGCTTTCAGAGATTTGGCTTTGCAAAAACAATATTTGAAACTCACCACTGTTACAATGGAGGTCAAAAATAAAGCAATTTCAAGCAAGTGTACTGTAAATGTGTAGGTCACAACCAGGGCAGGGTATCCGACAACAGCACGCTGCTGAGCAAACCGGATGGGAAAAGAACGAAGGCGATTGTGAGTTCCATCGACAGTAGCCACGCCATGGTTTCACACCGACTGTCACTCTCACAATAAAATGTATAGGCCTATAGGGGAAACACTGCAGTTATCCTGATAGCATACTTTTAGCTAGATGACAGGGTTCAGATAACAGTGTTTATCAGGGAGTGTTGTTTTGCTATAGATGTTCTGCTTCTCAGGGAGCGGTCAAGTTAGCAACCACTTACTTTGCTCCAGGCAGAAACAAAAGCATGATGTCTAGACAGTCACTGTTTTTCTTGGTAGGCTGCAGGAATTGAAGGTTTAGTGGTGAGACTGGGTGCATGGGTGTGCACTCTAATATTTCAGATTTTGTGAAAATTACGGATAAATATTAATATGAGGGCCTCCTGATGAATAACTACTAATTAATTTAATTCAACATTGAAGGAGCCAGAGTTGAGCTCGAGCAGGTCGTAATTTTGAATTCACCGAATAAGCTTTCTTTTAAGAAACACCAAATTATAGATACTGTAGATAGACATCATACAGCAGATATAGTGAGCTTAGAGGGATAGTTCACCCCCAAAATGACTTTATTTCTATCAATTAGTCACCCCATGGACACTTGAATTCATGGATATTTGTTTTGTTTTTGTTGCATTCCTAAGCCAATAATTTGATGACCGGCAGGTTCCGGTAGGAGACACAAAGAGCCTCCTTTTTGTCTCCTACCGGAACCGCTGCCTACCGGTCCGCAGGTCATCAAATTATGGCAGGCCTTGGCCGAGACTATGTTATGCACCTTGTTCGTCCGTGAGTGTGAGTGTGAGTGTGAGTGTGTGTGTGTGTGTGTGTGTGTGTGTGTGTGTGTGTGTGTGTGTGTGTGTGTGAGAGACCAGCTAATCTCCGGCACCGTTGCGCCGTTCGCAGCAAAACTGTGCACGCACAGTCCCTGGATGCCAGAGCAGAACCTCTGACCACATTTTTCAGATCGGCCTGTTACAGCCGCACCAGGAGGCCGATTTTTGGACAGTACAATTTTTTTGGACAGTACTACACTGGCGACGTGCTTGAGCAGGCGCGGGAAGCTGGGAGGAGGGAGAGGGAACACCGCTAGGTTGCAGTGGACGATGGTGTGCCGTAGCCGCTCTGCAAATGGCGGGTCCCTCCACTCACAGAGGTGACGGCTTGTTTGGTAGCACGGTGGCCGGCACGGATACCTTCTACAGGTATATAGATGCGACAATGTTAATTTGCTGCTCTCAGGGCAGTTTCTCAATGCTGCTCTCAGGGCAGCTTAAATGATATACAACAACATTAATTTGCTGCTCTCAGGGTAGTTTCTCAATGCTGCTCTCAGGGCAGCTTAAATGATATACATACAACAACAACATTCATTTGCTGTTCTGAGGGCAGTTTCTCAATGCTGGTCTCAGGGCAGCTTATAACCTTTTACAGGTATATGTATGCAACGATGTTAATTTGCTGCTCTCAGGGCAGTTCCTCAATGCTGCTCTCAGGGCAGCTTATAGCCTTCTACAGGTATATACAGTAGATGCAACAATGTTAATTTGCTACTCTGAGGGCAGTTTCTCAATGCTGCTCTCAGGGCAGCTTAACTGATATACATACAACATCATGAATTTGCTGCTCTGAGGGCAGTTTCTCAATGTTGGTCTCAGGGCAGCTCTTAATCTTCTACAGGTATATATATATATATATGCAACAATGTTAATTTGCTGCTCTCAGGGCACTTTCTCAATGCTGGTCTCAGGGCAGCTTAAATGATATACATACATACAACAACAACAACAACAACAGCAGCAGCAACAACAACAACAACAACAACAACATTAATTTGCTGCTCTGAGGGCAGTCTCTCAATGCTGCTCTCGGGGCAGCTTATAGCCTTTTACAGGTATATGTATGCAACAATGTTAATTTGCTGCTCTCAGGGCAGTTTCTCAATGCTGGTCTCAGGGCAGCTTATAGCCTTCTAAAGGTATATGTATGCAACAATGTTAATTTGCTGCTCTCAGGGCAGTTTCTCAATGCTGGTCTCAGGGCAGCTTATAGCCTTTTACAGGTATATGTATGCAACAATGTAAATTTTTCTGCTCTCAGGGCACTTTCTCAATGCTGCTCTCAGAGCAGCTGTGCCCTCACAGCAGAATATGCCTCAATAGAGACTCCGGTAGCAGAATCGATGCAAGAAGGCGTTCCTTTTTTTTCAAGCTACTTGGCAGGTGATTGGATGATCCCGCCCCTAGCAGCCGCTGATTGGTTCGTACACGCAGCGGTGCGGGTAGCTCTACTGTCTGAGTGATCCCAGATGCAGGGTGGATTGAGAAACTCAATACCGCCCTCATCTGGCTGAGTCAGGTTACTAATGGCTGCCCCGAATATTAAAACAAACAGAGTTGGGGGAGGGGATGGTGGTGGGGGGGGGGGAGACATACATTATACAGACAATTCACTTTCCATTCCAATTATTCACAAAACACAAAAAAGATGAATTCTATTTTGAAGTATTTGAAGTCATTAGTGTAATGATTTAATTATTTATGAGAGCATGGGCATAATTTAGAATGGCAAAAGCTTTCAAGATATGATTGAAATGAAATGCAAATGGTTTTGCTCTCTGCACATGGAAGGTTTGGAAAATTGCTTTGCAGTCAGCTCTTTTTGTCTCTGATGAGAAGATCTTAGCGTTGTGTACATCTGCATTTGTCCTATTTTCGGCGGTTCATTTTTATCTCTCTGTTGTTCCCTCTAGACCTGGTTCATATTTCGTCGTACAAACGTGTTGCTCACTGGAAATAGTTGCCATGTGACGCATTGTGAGCTTGTAGATCTGTTATTTTCAACGTGTGACACCATTGTACATTGAGTATAAATTAAGTATAACTCTCTCCCCCTTGTATGTCAATGAACCTCTGCCCCAAATGGCCTGTTATAGCGTCACCAGGAGGCCAATTCTATTTGTATTGTATTGTTTGTAGTATATTTTTGTATTACTCCTACAGCTTTTGTCCAAACATCACGCAAATCAGTACACAGTATCTCTATAGTCATGTGATTGGCTAATATTGGCTTCCAAAATTGCACTCATAACCTCAGGACATTGTTTTTATGAGGGGGTGCGGAGCGCAAGCATGCAGATTTTAAAAAATATATAAAATAGGTGCCCAACTGTACTATGGACAGCAACGCAATCTAAGTTTTAATACCATATGAATTACTTGGCTGTCCTATTCTAAGAGATTTAGTTTGGGCTTTTTAACAGGACAAGCAGCAATGATACATTATTCTTAATCTCTCCCTGTCTCTCTCTCTCTGGTGGAGGCACGAGGCAATGAAAAGCAAGACACATTTAAAATCATAACCTTTGATTGACTGATAAACAAAATTGACAAAAGGAATTAATCAGGCTTAGCAGATTACAGAGAATGTCAATGACAGAAAGCTATTCAGCATTAAGTGCAGGATGGGGATCTTACGTGAACGGGGACATCATCATCGTGCACACATGTTGCAATATATTATCACATAAACATAACGCACGGTTGCCCATCAGAACATAATATACAGTCAAGGACAGAAACAGGAGATAGGCTCCTGTCCTATATGGGCCACACATGGCTCGAGAACCATTGGTTCCCAAGGCTTTACTTTACTAGTCAGGGACAGATAGTGCATTCGCGACAATTAAAAAAGTTTAAGAATGTTTGTTATCTAAAACAGCCTATTTATTTTATTCCTCTGCTCCAGTCCCATCATTATTTAAATGACTAGCATTCTTTTGCATCAATATTCATTCATTCTCAACATCCTGGGTGGCTATACAGTATGAGGGCAGTGGTGGAAAAAAGTACTCAAATGTTTTACTTAAGTAAAAGTATCAATACTGCAATGTAGAAGCACTCTGTTATAAGTAAAAGTCTGGAATTAAAAATGTACTTGAGTAAAAGTACAAAAGTATTGGTATCAAAATGTACTTAAAGTACCAAAATTAAAAGTACTAAAATGTTTGAAAATAGCAGATCTACAAGCTCACAACGCGCCGTGATGCTACGCGTTGTGAGCTTGTAGATCGGCTAATTTCAAATAAGTTTTCAAATAATTGTAGTGAAGTAAAAGTAAAAGTAGGCTATAGACAATTGGAAATACTCCAGTAAAGTAAAAATACCTGAAAATTGTACTTAAGTACAGTACTTGAGTAAATGTACTTAGTTACTTTACACCACTGCATAAGGGGGTGCAGAACCTGGGGGGGTGGGGGTGCAGCCGCACCCTCAGAACCCCTTGTTCCCACGATTATGCTTACATGGACGACCCAGGTTCAAATCTCGGACAGTAAAGTTACAAATTGCGACTTTAAAGGAATAAAACCAGGAAAAGACAACACTTACGCCACTTAATGATAGTATCCATGATATCTAGTCTCATCTAGTCTAATATCCATGATATCCATATCATATCAATACATTGGCCGCCCTACCTCTGTATGACACAGCATCAAAGAGCTGTTGTACTGTTGAAATGCACAGTTTGTAAAATGTTTCTGTCAGATTATTGCTACCGTCTCCTGGATGGATTTAACGATTTGTAATTTTTAAATGCTTTTATTACCTACTTGTATTACATTTTGCACTATGTTTTGACACACTCTTTATGTCTACTGGCCTCAAAACCTAATACACATTAATGGGTAGACACCGAGAAACGATTTGGGAAAAGGGGATATTTTAAAAGTCGGGGCATTAAAGTTAATTTTTATAATGACACATTTTGGGGGGAAATAATATGTACTTCACACCAGAAGGCACTGGTGAACCATAATGACTGAGTCTATTAATGGGCCATAAAAGTTTCTCTCAGATTGGTACCATTCATATTTTTTGCCAAAAGGCTGCCATTAACTTTCTGGGCATTAAAATAATTATGGCCATTACAAAAGAGGGGGGCACGAAGTCTTTTCAGCATGAAACACATGGGCTTCTGTGTCCTATAGCACAGTAGCTCCCAGAGATTTTCATGTCAAGCACACCACTGCCAAATGTATATGTACAGTATTTGGCAGTGGGTTGCAGTATTGATACTTTTTACTTAAGTAAAGCATGTGAGTACTTCTTCCATCACTGGGATTTGGGCTTGGACCCCCATCTGAAAAGACATTGTGCCAGGGACAGATTTGTCAACATTTCTTGTTGCATCGTGACGCATTGTGAGCTTGTAGATCGGCTTTTTTCAAATAGCCAAAAAGAAAAAAAGAATTAGGCCTCAAGTGTTTACTTTAAACTGTTCAACATTTTGCTGGGGTCCCCCTGGAACCCCCTCAAGGACCCCTGGGGGTGAACCAGTGTCCCACCCCACTTTGAGAACCAGAGTCCCAGCACACTGGTTCTCAATGCCAGGTTCGGGGACCTCCAGGGGTCAAGATGGACCCCTATGGGTCTGTAACTCTGACCTCTGGTTCCATTTGTACACTCTCAGAGTTAATTAAGCACTGAGGATTTTACAGTGTAAATTTGGAGTCCTAGAGATAAGAAAAGGTATCAAAGAGGGTTTCCGGGGCCTAATGCATATCAAACTGGGTTTGATATGCAAAACGTTTAGAATGATTGTCCTAGCATGTACCTACTTTGACCAGCATGTATCTACTTTTAGCATGTTTCCCCCCCACCCCAGGGTAGACACCCAGCCCGTTTACCGTGCCATTCAGATGTCATGTCCTTAATATAATTCCATGACTTTACATTGCCAGGCTCTTGTATGCACTGTGTGCCTGGTGAATTCGCCCGGCCTACAGCACCTTTTCATATGCTGATCCCCTTGGTTTTCTGCCCCGTCTCACGATCGAAAAAACACGGGGCATGTAATCTTTGCAGTGCTGCTGCTGCTGCTGCTGCTGCCGGCTCTCATCTGGAATGACTGAGTCACAGAGGAGCACGACACACAGCACACCGCCTGCAGGGAGGAACATGTGTTTCATAACCGCTGCTGTGTGCCTTGTATTCGCCTGCGATCGAGCCCTCCTCGGCGGCTATGCACACCGAAAAATAATGGTTGAAATGGTTCCACGAAGAACTATCACCTACTAAAGAAACATTTTATTTTCTTCATCTTCCTCATATTGTCCTAGAGATCAACTTTTTTTTGTCAAGGTTCTTTGAGGAGTGTCTTAATAGGCGAACATCCGCCAAAATATGAGAGCTTGCTTGTAGATGTGCTATTTTCAGCGAAGAGATTTGGTGTATAGGGAAAAAAGTGTCAGACCAAGTATAGAGCCCTGGGAGACACCAGTCTGGGAGACACCAACACCAGTCTGGGAGACACCAGTCTGGGAGACACCGTCAAAGATGGTTTAAGTGAGTAGCGCTGTCGCCTCACAGCTAGAAGGTCCTGGGTTCGATTCCCGCCGGGGACGCTGTGGGCGTGTTCTCTTCTCCGCGTCATCAGTGCCCATACCCTAGGTGGGGTTGGGGATAGGGCCTTTCTGTGTGGAGTTCTCCCCATGTCCCCCAGGGTAGGTACCCTCACAAAAAACATGCAGTAATCCTGTTCTCTATACTGCCTCCCCCCTGGTCAGCTGGGGCGCCTGATGGAGGGAAAGGGAACTAGTTGGAATAACGCGTTCCTTCCACGCGCTACGTCCTACCGGGGAAACTCCCCCCTGTCAGGCGATACGAGGCGGCCTGCTCACTCCTCATGCATTGAGGGAAGCATGAGCTCAGTCCGGGGCTCTCCCCAGGCTGGCAGAGGGAGAGTAGTACCCAGGATTACAAGCTTAGGCAAGTGGCACTGGGTGAAAAAATGGGTTACAACATTTTTTTGTATGGGGTGCACGGCCTACAGTAATAGGTCCTTGTCATGAAAACGTTTGAGAACCGCTGCCCTAAAATACATGATACTGTATATCTTCACTGGCAGAAACCTTGTACCTGCATATTTCAACTTGAGTTGTTATGTGTCTTCATAAATGTCACACTAAAGCAGACAAATGCACGACAATATCTACAAGCTCACAACGTGTATTTTCAGAAATGTAGACAAAATGTGAAAGTAATGTAGTTAAGTCTGTTTGGGTTTTTATAAAATCTACCCAATGAAACGTTTTAACAAGAGCTTGTGCCTATATAATAACTACACTAGACCCATTGAAACACAGGTTCTTTTTTTATTTTGAAAAGTAATGGTTTTTGGTCATTCAAGGACGATATATTATGTAAATACAGTGTAACAGTGGTTCTCAAACTTCTTCATGTCAAGGACCCCCAAATTGACACTTATTAGCCCGCGGACCCCCTTTTGAAAAGATAAGGCAGGGACCCCCATAAGAGAAGATTTTTACGGCCCTAGCAGTGATTCTCAACCATTTTAATTTCAAGGACCCCCAGTTTAACATGCATTAGGGCTACGGACCCCCATTTAATGGCATTTCTATCTCTGGGACCCCAATTTATATTGTAAAATCAATGTTAATTTAACTCTGAGAGTGTACAAATGGAACCAAATGGACCCCCTCAAGTACCCCTGGGGGTCCCCGGACCCCACTTTGAGAACCAATGCTGTATAACGTACATTGACTGCCACAGCCACCACCCTACAACAAGTCATGCTCAGCAGACATGTGCACTGCAAATTAATACTTGTCATGAGCATGTGATGTCCTGTCATTTCATCGATATCACCAGAGGTGTGATGAAAAGACAAAGTGAGTATGCAAAGACACGTCAAATATCTTCACCATCTTCTTAACTCTTAGAATGTATTCCTAATCGAACTAAAATGCTATATGGTAATTTATTGTTGGAGATGGAAACAAACAACCAAACTTTTTCCACCAATTTCAGTGGTGGAAAAAGTACTCAAATGTTTTACTTAAGTAAAAGTATCAATATTGCAATGTAGAAG
>NC_139952.1:23033835-23101335 GCF_963454915.1 Gymnoscopelus microlampas
AGTACTGGCATAAAAAAGAAGCCGCTCAGCCTCCCGAATCTGCAAGTTTGATGTTCACTGTGAGTGAAGTGTAAAATATTGGCAAACCATAAGTACACACAAATAACAGTGATTCATACATTTTAAATGGAACACAGCTGGCACAGGAGCACAAAGCAGTGATGCTGTTATTAAATCCATTTTGAGAAGATTCAGTGCTGGTCCTCATGAGCACATTTCCATATTAAAACTACACATTTCCATATTAAAACTAAGGTACGCTAAGCACAGTGTACTGTTATTGTCATATCCAAGAATTAGATTAGATTAGACCATAACATTGTTTATGAAGGCTGTATTTTGCAGCTGAGTAGTAGATTTCTGTCTGGTTGTTTAGTGCTATTGACATTTCCAATACAGCAAAATTGAGTGACCTGATATCAATGAGAGTGTATGAGCCAGCGACCCTTACGAGGGTTCGGAAAGGAATCAGTGACACAAGGGGGGGTCCCCAAATTATTTTTTGGGGGGTCCCCAGATGATAACCTTAATGTGCAACATTGTTTTCTCACTCAACAGTAAACAAACCAACATACTGTATAGTATAAGTGTATACAGGGTATCTGCACATTTCTCAAGTTACAATTTAATGACTTACAAGACCTTTTTATTACCAAATTGGCAAATATCACCCAAGAAAGAGGCAAACATTGTGAAAACAGTTGACCTACAAGCTCACAACGCCTCGTAGTGTGAGCCGTTGTGAGCTTAGATATATAGATATTAGAAAATAGATATTTTCACAATATTTATCCGTGGAACTGAGGCAAACTAAATGTAATGCCTCAACTCCTACAATTCCTTCTTGTCAGGGAGGGGGTTCACCAGTTCAAATAGTATGATAATTTTGGGGGGTTGCAGCCTAAAACAATTGGGAACCCTTGTCTTAAGCTGATGTGAGTTGGGTGTTTAAACAAGTGAATATTTGTAAGGCGACAGGCCCCAAGGGCATCCCGGCCAGTGTCCTAAAAGTCTGGCGGGAGTGTTTACAGAGACCTTTAACCTCTCCCTCTCACAAGCTGTGGATTAAAAATGCCCACCAATGATCTGTTCTTTCTTGATTTTGTATTCATTGAAACTGCAGTTGTTGTTGGGTTTTAGTGTGGAGAAGAGTTTCACCCACCTTTTCACCTTGTAAATTGCAATGTTGACAATAATGCTGGACCTTACCTTGAATGTTAAAGACCCTTCTCTCCCCAATGTTCCTTATGCTGTGTCTTTGTGTTGCAACCTTCACACTTGCTTGGAGAGGAGCTAGTGTCGCCAACAACAGACCAAAGCTGTCCAAGTCGCAAAGGGAAACGCAAGCAGATGATGCATTTACATTTGTTGTGACAGATTCACTGAGGTTAACAGATTCACTGAGGTTATTGCACAATAGACTACTTTGGTTCTACTGTTCTGCCCAAGGCACTAATCATATCTTAATTAATAATAACCGTAAATAAAGGTAATCTCCTCTCAAGTCTCAGTGTGCATCACGTATGTTACACAAATTACAATGTTTGCAGAGATCTGTCAAACACATTGTTATGAGACAGAATTAGCCCCATGTCTCATATCATAATCCCCAGTTAATGTTAACAATAATAATAATAGTAATTGCAGGCTCCAGACAGTTGGTAGCCAAAGAAGGAGGCTGTTCATGAGGTATTAAGGGACAGGGATGCATTTCTTTTTTATCACACAGTGATATTAATGTTGCCTGAAGCAATAGTACTGTATCTTTATGCATATTCCCAGAACCACAGATCGTCAATCAACAATATACACCAAACCAAAATGTGTCCAACCAAAACACATACAGTATATTGATGTGGTTTAATACAAACAGCCACAGGGCCAGTGAGCACTGGCTAAATGGATAATGCCCATTAACAATAACCGCAGCAAATACCATTATAATGATTAATTCAGGATATCAGACTGCACAGACCATAAGTTTGAAGGATCGGTGATTACAATGCCAGTGGTCATGTTGAATAGCAAAGTTCACTTCGGAGAGCAATTATGCCTGTGGGAGACACTCTAGTATCTGCCTTACACATTTGGATCTCGATGCAAAACATTAAAGAGCTGAAGGAACTTAATTGAATTAGCTTACATACAAATGTTTTACATTAAGCAAGAACAGGTCGACAGCGACATGAAGCTGACACATGGCATAACCATGGGGTAATTTCATCAAACACAAGGCTAAAAATGGGGTTCAGAAAACGCTCTCTACACTCAATAGTATAAGTTTGTCCTGATTATTTTCTGAGGCCAAGTCAATCCCTCAAAGGAGCTCTTCAGAGATAATCTACTCCCGGCGATAAATGTATGGTGCTAAATTAGACATGTCTTGACTGGGGAAAAATTGCACATTTTTAAACAGTACAGCAACTGACCGCCCATAACATGTTTTGACTAAGACGCATTTGGCAAGAGTCAATACACAAAATTATGTGTGTATGTGTGTATTCCACGCCTTTTTCTTTTTCTTCTCATCTTTGCCTCTCCTCAGCTAAGAGACAAGTTCAGCAAGGGGAGGTCTGTTGCTAGGCAACGGCCCAGAGTGTATGATTAAAACTTTGATTTCCAATCTATCACCTGAGCGAGCGATGTGTCTTCTCTCCTCTGACACTCTGCGGAGCTGCTGGGAACGGACACATGCACCGTGGAGCCTACTTTGAAAAATTAATCTTTACTACATAATGAAACATTTAGTTCACACAGGGCCAGGGTGCTCAATCTTCGAACCACTGGAAAACGGACTCTTCTTTGAATGTAATTTGGGGCTATGAGGTAGCTTAGATATTTTGTAGGATTAAAAACTGCATACGCATATATATCGCTTCATAACTTTTTTATAAAATTCCGCCTTCAAATCTGGCTCGGGGCCATTCTGACCGACATGACACGAACAGCCAAGCATCTACTCAAGAGGCACGAGACAGATGAAAGGACGTATAAATGAGCCTACTCATGTCTGCTTTATTGAATGACAAGGGCCACGCAGAGTTGTCTGGTGTTACGACTGCATTTCATCATCGGCGGTAATCTGTTTGATATGCTTTCACACCGGGTGTTCCGTTTGAAGGGCGGACGGAGGGGGAAAAGAAAAGAAAGCAAGCGAGAGAGAGAAAGCACGTGAGGGACCTTTCAGGTTTCTAGATGATGGCCGGTGTCACGAAATCTAAAGCGGTTTGACTCGAGGGAATATAGTGTTATAAGAATGACACATTTACCTCTTGGGGACAAGGGTGGGTATGACTATATGAAGAGTGACACACGTGTGTGGGTGTGTGTGTGTGTGTGTGTGTGTGTGTGTGTGTGTGTGTGCGTGTGCGTGTGTGTGTGACACCCATGCATTCAGCCGCTGGTACCCAATACATCCCCATAGGAGGGAAATCTAATCTTATAGCTCAAGAGATGATAAGGTGATGGCACATCACAAGCACGAGAGGAAAACTGAGATAAGGGGGTTGAGGTGGGAAGAGAAAAGTGAGGAGGCGGAATGGGAGGCTAAGGAGGAAAATAAGTGACAGGAGCGTAATGGTTTCGGGGGACGGGGTTGAGAGAGGAAGAGGAAAATAGGAGATTGAAATTGGTGCGGGTATAAAGAGGTGTGTGACATTGGGTGTCAAAAGGGGGAGAAGATAGGCGTGGGACAGGGGAGGAGAGGCGACGTGTAGAGGAGGGTCAAAGACTAGCATCGCACTTCAGGTTGTGTGCCATTACAGGGACAAGGCCAACTGGACTGGATTTGAATAGCCGCCCATTCACTTGTATGGAGTTGCTCACCCAGTGCGTACTCCCTTTTCACCCCTTCTTCCGGGTTGGGAAATGTGACGGGCGGGGCCTATTTGGGGCCTATGTGACGTGTTTTGCGTCACTCTGCGAGTCGTCTCACGTGCGCAGTTGTGTCACCTCCGTGCGCAAACCCTGTGCGCAAGCTCGTGAGTCGAAACCGTTTTCGGTCATTCATGTGTCTGGCCCCCAGCCGTGATAAGCTGCACTACCTATGAACGGCCACCATGTCCAATGTGCTTCACTGCTCCCTCTCGGTTCTGGGGGCTTGACTGTAACGCATTATGTATGAAACACATTATGTAATAATATTACTTTCATGACTACCACCAGCCATCAAATTTTGCCTATCCTCATTCAAAACCACCTTAAAAGAGCACCTAAATTGCAATAGAACAATTAGATAAGTCTTCTAGCTTAAGTTGAAATGTATTGGGAGTCAAAAGTACAATATTTGTCTTTGAAATGTAGAAGAGTGAAGTATCCAACAATGCAAATACTCAAGTAAAGTACAGTACAGACACTCAAAAAATGTAACTAAGTACAGTATTAGAAGTAAATGTACTTACTGTTACTGTCCAACACTTACAAATGAAACCAAATGGACCCTTAAGGATCAGTACATACAGTACTGTATGTTGAATAATCCTGGGGCCAGGACAGTACTACTGTATTATGTCATGATCAGCCATATTAGATTGTCCTCTGGCACCAGACTGATGTGGGAATGGGTTGTAGAGATGTTTTATGGATAATGTAATTGTTAAAATGACCTAGCTGCCCTCTTGGCTGGCATACGACTTCACTTAATTTTTTTCACGCAGATCCACGAAGGGGAACGTCTTGAATTCTGACAGGATCAAATGATGCAACCTACTTGCACTTCCGTTGTCTCTCTCTCATGTAATTAGAGTCCAGTGCATGCCTTGTTTTTTCTTTCTTTCTCTTTTTTTCTCCTCATGTAATTACAGTCCAGTGTGTCATAGGGGGTTATTTCGCAGCAAGCCTCTAACTTGGGGAGACAGTGTAATTGGAAGAATGCAGTATCGTTCCTCACTTACGGCAAAACTCACAATGATGGAACCTGCAGTTTGATTTCCCCACTGCCATCTCACTGTGATTACTTTTCTCTCTCCCTCTCTGCTGTTCTGGAAAAGGGAGGACTCCAGACACAAATATCAACAACCATCACGTTAGCTGTTTTGTGTAGTCTTGGCAGTCTATACCAAGGTTATTAGAGTTTTGCATTTTTCATTAGTTTTGTCTTATTTTTATTTTTTTTACTTTGTTTTCAATTACATTTATTTAACATTTATTTTTAAAGCAGGTTTGGTAGTTTAGTCTACTTTTTTTTTAAGGCTTAGTTTTAGTTTAGTTTTTATTAGTTTTGGTGTGGTTATTGTAATATGGGGTATTTGTCATGGGCGATATTCAAAAAGGTCAGAAGAATAATGTGTAATAAAAACTAAATACATACCATTTAAAGAAAATAATGTATTCACTGTTTAAAATGGCACAGCAAAAAATGTGGAAGATAGATTTCATATCCCCCCCCCCCAAAAAAACTACTAGGTTTATGTATGAAATAAATTAAGTTAAATAAAGACTGTTGAATATTCTGTGTAACACACCGTGGTTAAATAACGTGGAGTAAACGCAA
The DNA here is from genome assembly GCF_963454915.1 of Gymnoscopelus microlampas. Classification (NCBI taxonomy): domain Eukaryota; kingdom Metazoa; phylum Chordata; class Actinopteri; order Myctophiformes; family Myctophidae; genus Gymnoscopelus; species Gymnoscopelus microlampas. Next base: position 23,039,327 of record NC_139952.1, read on the forward strand.
GCTCTTAGTGGGGATGCAGGACAAAGGAGACTAGTCCGTGGTGATAAGGTTCCTCCGTGTCTTTATTTGTCGACAAGGAGCATAAAAGGTAACTGCAGAGGGTCCAGAAATTAGCAGCACACTGCTTTCACATTCAACAGGCGCATATATACTCTAGATTTCAAAATAGGCTCCTTGGTTTCAGAGCCCCTCCTGTCCTCATTTTCAACCAATCACAGGCTGATCCGTCATGGCCGAGCGGGCAGCCAACTGCGCATCTTTAATAGGGTCACACACAATGCCTTGAAATCAATTCCACAATAATATGCTTTCAGTACAGAACCACATTTCACAATTAAGTTTCATTATGAGATTAATACTCTGCACATTATACACTTTAAAATGGTACCAAGAATCATGTTCTCATTCATCTGTAAACAATAGTTGCTTAATGAGGCTTCTAATAACGCAGGAATCAATTCAGAGTGTACACTTTTACTTCTCCTGGCTTCTACTCTAGTTGAAATCACACAGGCCATATTTAGACTTTGTTCATTTTACTTCAGTATATGTTTTTACCCAGAAATAATAGTTACACAATCAAAGCAACTTTGTTTTTCATTCAAGTGAGTTAGATTCATTCAAGTGAGTTTCATTCATGTGGGCTTGTGGTCACAGGGCTGTTCAGACAGGTAGGCCTATGCTAAATAGAATACCATGGGGTCGAGCCTCAAAGCAAATGATCACAATAGAACAAAAGCTTTTCTTCCTGGTGCAAACACAAATCTCTTTTGTTAACCAAGGCGAGGTGTTTGTCTTTGTCTCCCCAAACACCCGTTTTGTTCCTGTGCCCGTCCCTCCAAGCAGATGTTTTATTGTCACAACACAGCAACTGGCCATGTCTCTTTAAGGAACATTTTAAAGAACCTCAATTTAATCATTCTACTTGTACCAATTAAATAAGTCAAGTTGTGGCCTATTTTATGTATGATTATGTTATGAAATATACAGCATAACCCCTCTCAGAAGACTTATAACGTCTTCTGTAAATCAGAGCTTTAGGATATATTTCAGCACAAAATCATAATCCAAACCTCTGCCTGGGAAACAACCTGCAAAAAGTTAGTGTACGCAATACCCCTCTTGATTGTAGAATGGTAACCTATACAAATCAAAAAATAAAACCAAAACCTTAATTTTTAAAATCAGCTCCATCTGTATCTCACTCATTGGCTTAGTTCAACTGAATAAGATGTCTATCAACCAAGGCACGTTTGTGTCGCGAACCACATTCGTTTCCTCAATAGCTAGAGAATCATTTGACAGATCCAATATATATAGTCGCGGCATGCCACTCCAGTCGTGTTCAATCTCAATTTCTCCCCGAAAAGAATACGAACGAGTTTGCTTCTTGGCCAAAGTAGCGACTCTCCCACGCGTGCACTCGTGGGTCGTAATCTCTCAAAGAAAAACCTTGATCTCAACACAACCGGGTCAGACACTAGAGACCAGTCAAATTATTAAACCGCCATGAATGAAGCACAAATCAAATTTAACCTTTGTAATAATTCATCCAATAAACCAATTAATATCAAGCATAGTCTGTACCTCATTACAACCTGCAACAAGCATAGTCAAAAAAAGACATCAGGAATACATTACGACATGTGGTTTACAAGAGGCTCACGCGCTTACAGAAGGAACTTCTGTATTTTTTTCTTTTTTCGCCTATACTAACAAACGCAATCTTCTTCTTGTTCCTGTATTTATGGAATGCTCAGTCCTTGAAGCAAAAAACTGTTCACAGCTTGGGAAAAAAGAAAAGGGGGTTGGAATAATGATGAAGCATGGGTTTGTAGTGTCATTTTCCAATGACACCTGATGGGGCATGAATAAGAGGAAAGTGTGGTATGGATTTGATATGGGGAGGTGGCGTAGTAGTTGGCAACTGCAGTGCGGCTTCTCTATAATGGCATCAATAAAAAGGCATATCAAACATGCACGGGCTTCCAGGGATTAACTCTCTGTGAGAGAGCATACGACTTTCACCTGGACACAGCAACTTGGTTGAATCTCCAAGGCCTGCAGATCTGGATTCTGGGACCATCTAGCCGTCCGCTTGACGTCTCCTCCTGCCGTCCTGTAGTTCGATGAGTGGACAGATAAGACACGTCTGGCCCTCCTCTCTGATGAGAAGTTGACCTCAGGTTGAAGATTCACACCGCCCCTGGTTTGCAGAGCTGAGTTGAAACAGTAGACCCTCTGGTCTTTTGCAGTCATCTCCTAGATCTGAGGCCCCGTCCCCTTCTGGATCGCTATGAGGCCACACCCTGGTCTCCTGTAGAGCTGATGGCGGGGGTAGAGTCCCTTCCTGGTGTAGCTGTCTCACTTTTGGCAGCAGGAACAGTAATGGGTCGAGGTTGTCACTTGTAGCCGCTGTCATCCCGTGTGGACCGCCGCCGACATGATTCGTTTGACCTCTCCTCGACACCCGGTTCTGACAGCCTGATTCCTCTGACAGCTTATCACCTATCCGTTCACCTCCTCCTCAGCATCTCCCATTCTTCCTAGCACGAGAAGATTTTGGAAAAAACGTCCCTACACTTTCCTAAGAAATAAAACATGCACCCCTTCAAGTCAATACACTCACACAAGAGGTGTTTCTCATTCACTCAATTTAGTTCATGCAAAGGTATTAGTGTAGGTCACAAAAAACTCTTAATTAAATATTGATCTGGCCTATGAACTGATCAGTTTGTTCCTAAAAAATACTATGTCCAAAACCCCAATTTTAAATGTTCCCTTTTATACCTCCCCTCTTGAGACATAAGGCCATACTAATGGACATCATGTCTCATTAAACCCCAAAAGATCAGCACTGAAGTCCCAAAATTACAAAAATGTTATACTGTGCACTGTAGCAACAGCTAAGTTTCTCCACGGTGTCTCAGTACTGACAACAATTTACCATTCGTGTATGACGCTCACCGAACCAGTTTACTGGATCTGTCCCAATCCACACCTTACTGTGGAAAATGGCCAAACAATTTAGTCCTAATTATTCTCATTATCGTACATTGTCCTATAGCTATACTCGAAATAAGCAGGAGAAAAAAAAAAAAAACAGTGTCAAAAATAGACTAACAGCATCTCCAGCTCCATCCAACAAACCATCCTATACTAAGTCAAAATGCTTTTTTTTTTTTTTTTTTTTTTTAAGTCAACCACCTAAAAGCATAACAAACTCTATGCTAAATCTCCAATTAGAGTAATTGACAGTGATCACTATTATGATTCAAAATAGGTAGAAAATAAAGTTGTGGCTTCGGTTCTTTTTTTTTTTTTTTTTTTTCCAAGGTTAAGTTCAATGGTGACTCAGGGTTTTCTTGTCTTGTCAACAACGGTTTATGTATTCCATCATTGCCCTACGTCACCTGTTCCAATATGTCCAGCTAAAGTAATGTCTCTGTACGTTTCAACTTTTGAAATGTCTCTATTCCTATATCTTCTTGTCATCCATACGGCAGGGAGCAATAACTGAAGTGTGTTGCCCGGGGAGGGGACAGTGTCGTGCAAAATGAGTCTTCTGACCACATGTGAAGCAGCCTGCATAATCGGGAAGAGCTGTGTTCCTCGGCCCAGGATTTCTGTATGCCAGTCTTGACCGATATGGATACTGTCGTGTAGGTACAGAGGCTGCAGCATATGGCACAGATTCTGAATCATCCGATTGTATGTAAGGGGTGAGAGTCTGCTGTGGTGCAGACTGGTAGCCATCTGGATGGGGGACCCGCTGTTGATGAACTATGTGCCCCTGCTGCACACAGTCAGGGAGTCGCCAGGTGGGACTGAAACCTGGTAAAATCTGTGGGGTACCTTGTAGAAGAGCTGGGGCTGACCGTGGAGCAATGGGGTTGACAGCCGGTGGTGTCTGGTTACACTGCCGCCAGGAATGTCCATGTCTCTGACAGATGTAGCACGGCCCTCTGACGGGACTTTCATGATGTCGTCGTAACGGCTTTGGGCTTGCCTGTCTGTCACCTGCTTCCTGGGCACCTGCTGTACCTCTGCTCTTCGGGTCTGGTCTCGCCAAATCAACCACTGCTCCAGCTCCCAGCCCGTCTCGTAGTCCATTGTCACTGCAATGCCCTGTGTCCAGGGCTGACAATTGGTCGATAGGTTTCTCACCCGGTGATACAATGAGATCAGAAGATGCAGCGCTCCTCTCAGCTGGTCCTGGGCGTACCTGCGCGGTTGTCATCCTGGTTTGGCATCTCTCATAAGCCTCAGTTAATTTTCTACCCTTTTTGAAAAACAATTTAAATACTGTATTCTCCTTTGCCTTTGTGTCTGAGCAATCCTTCTGATATGCTCTAGCAAGCATTCCGAATGTGTCAATAATGTTTGGGTCAAATATGCTGTCTTGTGGCCAAGGATTTGAAGGGTGCAACAACTTGTTCTCCCATATTCCCAAAATTTTGCTGATCACATCAATAAAAGAATCCTCTTGTTGCAAGGAGTGTTTCTGCTGTACCGATACCATAATCGTTGATCAAATATCCAACTGATATTAAACCACAATTATTATCACGTTACTCCAACCTCTATAGGTATTCCCCTCTGGAATCAGATTTTACTTACACTATACTATGTTTTATATCAATTTTTTCTTCTAAAAATCACACACAAATCATAAATGTCTCGAGTCCACAACGGACCTCTGTCAGTTTCTTAAGAACAGTTTTGAAGGAGAAATAATATGGGAATATTATAATGCAAGTGTGATGTGTCTATACCACTCAACACACACGTGAGTCAACACAATAGTGTTGCTCCTATATCCTAAGTATGCCAAATCAAATATAGAACAAATGTATTGAATTCATATAAATTTGTAAGTCTGGTCAATACGTTACTTTAATCCCAGACATGAACCGTCCTCTATTAGCCAGGACTGGAAACAACCCAACCGAATTTGGCGCTCCCCTCCCACGGAAAACTATGAACAGACATGAACGGATTAAATTAGACACAATACAGACAAACAACATTAAATCATACAGCACAAACAAACAACATTAATCAAGCATACTTAACAGTGAACTCACACACAAGAAACACCATAGAACACCAATAGGCTGAATAACTGTTAGACAACGACTGTTAAAAGAAGAAGGTAAGTTCTATAAGTCAGAAATGTTAAAATACAAAAGAACACAGAACCTCTCAAACTTCTCATTCATACAGTGTGCATGCAACCTTTGTGTCGACCACCAGGTGGAGTCAGTCCAGGTGTTTGGATGCGTCAACCACTGGAAGGGGCAGGTTCATAAATAGAAACCACTCCCACTGCAAGATGCGTCACCAGACACTAACCTAAATATATCTCTTAACCACCAGAGCGCGATAATCGACAAACTAAAATGATAACACAATGTTCTGTAGTTCCGAGTTTTACCACTGTGGCGGAAAACTACAACTCCCAAACTGTCTACTTGAATTAATAAACTAAAATTGAATTCACTTTAGCAAAATAAGAATCACCAATATCTCCCCGTTGCCGTAATTCAGATGCTTTTTGGAATAAGCCCCCAAACCCCTGCAATTAGAAAGATTGAGAAATTTCTACTTAATCGTCCTCCATTTTAGCCTTCTATTATAACCAAACCCTAAATACCACCCTCTGTATTCAATCACAAATATAAGCATCACTTACGATCCAGTAGCCAACCAAAATGTAATACTTCCATGAATTAAAACACACAGATCGTATCACACCTATAGTTTGACCTATAATTAACATGATTTGTCCAAATGTCGCTACAAAACGTTACCCCAATAATCGACCCTTAGCATTATCAAAAAACAACAATGACCCCGTCGAGTCCCCTAGCGTCCTAGGTTTGTTATTTCTCAGAAAAATAGCCATATACGTCAATAAGGAGGAACAAATTTATAGTACTTAAACATTTAGTTAAATTAAATCTGTCGTGTATAAAACACAAAACGGACCGAATTCAAAACTTTTTAACAAATCTTTTCCTTCATATTATCTTAGTATTATTATTATCTTAATACTAAACACCATACTTTAGCACGAATCGAAATAATTATAATTAATCTACTCCTACATGCCATTATTACACTAACAATTATTTTCGTCCCTTTTTTCAACTATATTTAACACTCCAAAAAGATCATCTTCGTTGATTTTAGGCCTAAATAATCATATCTGTGTAATTTCAACCTAAGTCCTTAGATAATTATTTCATACTATTCATTTCAGCTTCATCATCCCCTCACGACACATAAAACAATTGAAATGTGTCGGTAACGAATTCCAACTCGCCAATAACTCACAAATACAACCTATTTAAACAATTTACAATGGAACAAGCCATCTTCCTCAATACTGCTAATAAACTCCTTTCACATAAAAAACAACTTCAAGCCTCAACCTTTTTGTCAAAACGTACAACTATAAGTGCTTCAAATCATCACAACAGACACAACCTTACTCAAAACATCAAACTTCAAACACGTACTTGAACACACCTACCCACGCCCCACGGGCTAACAAAATTAAATCCACAGAACCAAAATATCAACAAAAATGGAAATACTACGAAATCAAAGAAAAACCACATCCCTCCTCAAGCATAATATCGGCCAACATTAAATTAACGAAATACACTGCTACCACGAAAGCAGAATAAACCGCATAAAAGAGTTATTGCATAAATGTAAAAAGTGTAAAGAAATAAAGAAATCAAATTTAAACCACACAAACCATAGCCGTGCCAAGCTAATCATCTTCCCTTATCCAAATACTCAGCCAATTTCTCGTACTTAGCATCTTGCAAACATATTAGACTCCAACCCCTATATGCCTCTTTGACAAAAATGGCAGCTGAATGCGGTCAAAACTACAGCGCCTTGTCAACATTTATTATTTGTAAGGTTACTTGCTTATACTTCCGGCAATGGGTCTGGAATATATTCACTACTAACTGTCTCGCAATTGAACTGAAGATTTAAAGAACATCAAGATAATTAAGCGTAACTTGTTTAAAAGTTTGTAAAACGATTATGAGTGCAGTAAAAACAGCCAAAAAGAGAACAAAGGAAACAAAAGAAGATTTACAGACTTAAAGGGAACCACAAAACGACTCCCAAAAAAACTACAAAGCAAGATGGCCGCAAAACCGCTAGACCACTGTAGCCAAAATACTTAGAATTCGATCTCAGCACCAAATGTAACCACCAAAGGACAATCATTACACGCCGAAGCCCCAATATTATGGCTCACCCGTGTGACTAAGAGAGGTGAAAACGATCGGGCCTACTACAAATCTAATTATAATAACCCAACAGACCAACGTGCACAAGCACCACACCACAGTGTAATCATGAATGGGATATGTAGAAAGAGAAACCTATTATTGTCGGTTACTGTAACATGAAGTCCTATGATATTGTTATAAATCCAAACGGGTACGGTAACCAGGCTAATTATCTTCCCCTCTGCAAATACTCAGTCAACTACCTGTACTTAACATCTTGCAGATATATAAAAATATATCCACTATTAACTGGCTTGCAATTGAACTGAAGATTTGCAGAAAATCAAGACAACTAAGCGTAACTTATTTAAAAGTTTGGAAAACGAAACAGCTCCAGATATAGTCAATTATCACAGGACATTGTATAGAAAAACTACAGACTAGCAAAAGCTAGTTTGAAAGAGAAAGAGAAAATAAAAAAAACAATAACAGAAAAGATACAGACATGAGCTGTATTTCACCAAAAAGAGCACAATGGAAGAAGGAGAATTAGCCAGCCAAATTTACATGCTGAGAAAAGATAAGCCTTAGTGACATTCACAACAAGAGCAAGTTTCAGCAGAAACATAAAAGTGTTTGCAGAGCCACTTAACCAGCCCCAATCATAAACGCAACGCATTTCGCATGTACTCCTAAACAGAAACCAAACATAATTTCATCAAATATCATCTCTTTACTTCAGCATTCGCAATGCTATATTCCTGGCCTACACCAACACTTTCCCCAGGGATAAAGACCGGGCTTAACGAGTCGTTAAAAAACACATCGCCACTTTTTCATCCATCGCCCTTCACCTCCAACAAAAGTATCACCTATAGCCGAACGAACGATTCATGCCTCTTAGCATTCCATATGCTACTACACCTCTAGTCATAGACATTTTACGGGCGTCTAGCACTCGAGGTCTAGCGCGCGCCGGCGTCTTCATGCGCCTGTACAAACGCACAAAGCTGATAACCGGGATCCATGTAAAAAAATAAACATGGCATTTCAAATGCCACACATAGGTATAACGGAGCTGGCTTATCCTCTCACACTCGGGTAACATCTAAAATGTATCTCTCTTATCCCTACACGGTAGAACACTACAAAATACATAACCATACGAATTCAACCCTATTCTGCTAAACTACTCAACGATTTGACTCGACTAATTGTTAGACTTATGCCGAGAATAATATTCATAATCACAAGTATCTTCCATTGTTCCCAAGACACAGTCAAGGCCACGAGTGACCAGCCCTTACGCCAGCGTGCCACTATGAGCACGTTTTGAGGACACACAGATTGCCACTAAGTCCCCATACCATTATTTACAGTTAAATTTTCACGGGAAGGCTATAAAAGCGAAGCCCCAACTTTCAATGCCTCAGTTCTCAATATCGCAACAAGGTACGTTTAAGCCATATTACACAACAGGTTCTGCATCCTCTTTATGCGCATAACCAGCATACCAAATTACACATGTGTTGTACTGCCGCTAACAAGCCGTGAGCCCATATAGAGCCCCTAAACCTGTATTATTGTACTTCAAAGTACCCATTATCCTCACGGCCTCCCCAATCCATACATCCCCCATAAATGCGCACGTTGCCACGAATGCGTACACAGAATACAAGAAAACAACAGGATCTTTAACGAGTACCCCCTCAGATAAAACCATTTCACAGAAATGTGGCTATAGTAACACTCACCGTTTGAGCAGCACAAAACTCCACACATCCAGAAAAAGTCCTCCTAAGGCGGATAGTTAAATCGTCTGCCGAACAACGCCAACTGTTGAATATTCTGTGTAACACACCGTGGTTAAATAACGTGGAGTAAACGCAAGCTCTTAGTGGGGATGCAGGACAAAGGAGACTAGTCCGTGGTGATAAGGTTCCTCCGTGTCTTTATTTGTCGACAAGGAGCATAAAAGGTAACTGCAGAGGGTCCAGAAATTAGCAGCACACTGCTTTCACATTCAACAGGCGCATATATACTCTAGATTTCAAAATAGGCTCCTTGGTTTCAGAGCCCCTCCTGTCCTCATTTTCAACCAATCACAGGCTGATCCGTCATGGCCGAGCGGGCAGCCAACTGCGCATCTTTAATAGGGTCACACACAATGCCTTGAAATCAATTCCACAATAATATGCTTTCAGTACAGAACCACATTTCACAATTAAGTTTCATTATGAGATTAATACTCTGCACATTATACACTTTAAAATGGTACCAAGAATCATGTTCTCATTCATCTGTAAACAATAGTTGCTTAATGAGGCTTCTAATAACGCAGGAATCAATTCAGAGTGTACACTTTTACTTCTCCTGGCTTCTACTCTAGTTGAAATCACACAGGCCATATTTAGACTTTGTTCATTTTACTTCAGTATATGTTTTTACCCAGAAATAATAGTTACACAATCAAAGCAACTTTGTTTTTCATTCAAGTGAGTTAGATTCATTCAAGTGAGTTTCATTCATGTGGGCTTGTGGTCACAGGGCTGTTCAGACAGGTAGGCCTATGCTAAATAGAATACCATGGGGTCGAGCCTCAAAGCAAATGATCACAATAGAACAAAAGCTTTTCTTCCTGGTGCAAACACAAATCTCTTTTGTTAACCAAGGCGAGGTGTTTGTCTTTGTCTCCCCAAACACCCGTTTTGTTCCTGTGCCCGTCCCTCCAAGCAGATGTTTTATTGTCACAACACAGCAACTGGCCATGTCTCTTTAAGGAACATTTTAAAGAACCTCAATTTAATCATTCTACTTGTACCAATTAAATAAGTCAAGTTGTGGCCTATTTTATGTATGATTATGTTATGAAATATACAGCAAGACAAAGGAGACTTTCTCTTTAATTTGTTTTAGTTTTGTAAAAGCACAATACAGTTTCAGTTAGTTATCAGTTACCAGCATCGTATTTTTTTTTCTTTTCTGTTAAATACTATGTTTTTTTTCCACCTTGAGTTTTTGTTATTTGGTTAGTTTTTTAGTTAATTATAACAACCCTGGTCTATCTGTTTGACCATGTGATACGTTGGGGTAATGTCGGAAAATGTAAAAGTTTGACAGTTGCGGAAATTTTGGGAAAACTCAACAGGCGCAGAAGTTTTTCCACCTCTAAAAACCGATGTGTTGCTCCCCTGCACATTTTGAAATGAGCTTTGTCTAGGCCTTTCCAAGTGCATTGTGCCCGGATTGATAGGATTTGTGGAGGCTTCTAGCAGTGCCGGGTAACTGCTCTCACTTGCTGTGAAGTGATGAGTATACAGTGGCTCCATTTAGACAGCTCTCCGAGTGCAGGAGAAAATGAAATCAACAACACTCTCTGTAATGAAAAAGCTCCCAGCCAGCTGCTTGTGAGGGGGCTTGTCTCTCTCTCACACACACATGCACACGCACACACACACACACACACACACACACACACACACACACACACACCAATCCCCAATGGGCGCGGATACAGGGCTTTGTTTGGCTTCCCAGGTATTTGTAAAATCAACCTATCAATCACTCCACTTCAATCACACTCGGTGCCGCCAGTCAACCCCGGAGTGGATGAGTTGGGTTGAACACGCGCACGTACGCACGCGCGCACGCACGCACGCACGCACGCACGCACACACACACACACACACACACACACACACACACACACACACACACACACACACACACACACACACACACACACACACACACACACACACACACACACACACACACACACACACACACACACACACACACACAGAAACACAGAAAAAAAAACTACCATGTACTGTACGTGTGAGCGAACACCTCTGGGCCCCTCCTTTATCCCACTCAACTCCCGCCCCATAAGTGAAGGCAGGTTTCATCATTACTTTAGCATGTTGTTGTTTCTTAAAGGGACACTGCAGATTTTAACCTATAGATGTGAGGAGATCATACTAGTGAGTTTCATGTCATTATTTTACGATGTCAGCAATATTTGCGATGTCAACATTCTGCAGAGATTACAGAAGACATCTAGGGTATTTCCCCCCACTACATATCGGCCTCAAATCGGCAACGTTTTCCCTTAATCTACCTAACTCTAAAACTTGAAAAGTGAGAACTGGCCAAAAGTCTAGCATCACAAATGTCCTCACAAAGAAAACGCATACACACACTCAAGCAGTAATTGCATTAGCCTCCTTGGTGCAATTGAATGGATTCACGTTTGCATCTAGCTCCTGAAGCCTCATGGAGCTTTTCTCAAAACAATTGCAGACTTGCACTTGTTAAAAGTCTGCTAGGTGTTCTGCAGAACTTTTCCAATAACGTCAGTGTTGTTAGATTATTGCTGAGGAGAGAGGAGGATAGGTGAGGGTTCACACCTCCACACGCAGCTGGTTGAACAAAAGAGTCAAACCAGCCCTTTGAGAAATAAGAGGAGGGGCTACGGAACAACACATTCCCATCCACATTTTTCGCCTGTTACGGCCATGGTTGAGCAACACAAGTTAAAAAGTGCAATAAATGAGGGATTTTATTTAAATTAGATAAATCAGGCAAATACTCGAAGGAAATCAAGTTGTTGCTGCTGAAGAGAGAACTGAAACGAATGCTTAATTCATACTCCACGCTTGCCGAAAAGAACTTAAAAAGTGTTCTTTTCACCAAGTGACACCAAAGGAAGCTGAATAAACAAATATACTCGATGCTGATCAAGCCTGGCCAGTGGTAAAAAATGGTATAATGTATGCTATCGCTCTCCTAAGAGGGCACGGTCACACCTGTGAAATTGTATGTCGTCAGATCTCGTGAACATCCTGTGATCTGTGTTACCAGATCTCGTGTTGAGACAAATCAGGAGGAGGTGTAAGACATGACTTACACCTCCTCCTGATTTGTCTGTCTGAAAGATAAACGGTCGGGCACCCATGTGACACAAATAATGGATTTTTATTGAAGGTGGGCTTTCGTTTCCATCCACCATCTGTGGCATACATTTGTAGTTCAGAATAGGACAAGCACAACATGTGGCATAGCTCATGTTCCTCAGTATTTTAGTTGTCCCTATAATACCTTCCAGAGCTTGCAACACTGATGTCCCCAAGAGACATGTTCAGCAAGGAACAAGCCAAGTTATTTATACATATTTGTGAATTCAAGTTGTTATTTCCAAAGTGGAAATAATATGTACTTATTTTTCTACCAGGATTTCTGAACTCCTTTTTTCACTGATAGAAAGATGCCACCTTTTATCTGCACATTGACATTTACTGCAAGTCCTTTCCATTATATCATTTGCAAAGCAGAGAACTCAGTTTTACTTCCCCGCAGGTTACACCCACTCCCAGCTGTTTTATTTCTCTTGCCAGATCATTAACAAAAATAGCAAATAGAGTCAGGGATAGAGTGTCACCTCATTTCAACCCTAAGGGTGTGTAAGTACACTCGATATGTACTCAATACAACAGCTGCAATAATTCATGTATTTATTCATAAAAGTGCATTGGGGAATGTAATTGCCACTACCCTAATACGCGTTAAACATGACATTGGCACTACTCAGTGTCCTGTTGTTCCACAGTGTGTGATATGGCCTGGCACATAGGTCAGAACAGCCAGCCCTCACTACTGAATAAACTTATGCCGTGAAATAATGTGTGGGAGCGAGCAAATAAATAAATAAATACATAATTTATTGGAGAAAATAAGCAGTGCTAACAAGTGCCTCTAACAACTCTGTCAAACAAGATCATATATCCTGACAGACAACAATGCAACTTTATTGGAATTGACATCACTCATTTGATGGATTGTTAAACTGAATGGATTCTTTGGTATTGCCACTCTGAATTAGGCTAAACTTTAATGATAATATTAACCACTTAATCCCTACATACTTAGTTGATCGGGGTCTATCCCAGGGTATTTACTTGGTCCCCTCCTTTTCCTCCCTCTACACCAAAGATTTCCCCAAAATTAGCCAATCTAGAAGTTCATAACGCGTCGCAATGCGTTGTGAGCTTGTAGATTTTTCACTGAATGTTCACCTTTTATGACGATGTGCCCAGAATAGTGACGCTAGGGTTCACGTGAATCCTGTCATTTAATTGTACAGAAATGCAGTGCTGCAGCATTACCGTATAATAAGTATAGAATAATATCAGCTGATGGAGATAAAGAAAGTAACTTCGATAATGGGGTCAGATTTCGTTTCGTTGAATCCAGAGACAAACGTATTTTTGGTACATTACATGTGATTTCTCTCTTCTTCCCCGTCCCCCTCTCCCTCCCACTCTCCTTTCATTTCAATAATAAAGGGAAGGGTTAGCTATAGGGATTTTCTGGCAAAACACCTTGGATCAGCTGAATTTAATTAGAAATGTCTTTAACATCCCTCTAATCTCCATAAATAAGTGCATGTTTTATGGATGCCTTATTCATAATTTATCTCCTTTGCCACCTCTGAGTGGGAGTCGTCGAGTAAGTGCTGAGCAATTCCCCCTCAAAGAATTAACAATGGTCTCATCTGATCACGTTATTGACCCTGTCTGGAACTGATTACTTCCCCCGGATGCTCGATGCTTACTTTCAATTAAGTCCAGCAATTACCTCCCATCATATTGCATTGGCTTCTTATGTGAACAACACGTAAAGTGAATTAGAGCTGAAAAGATTGGGTCACAGGATCAAATTAGGAGAGAGGGGAAACAAAAAGCAGGTAATGCTATTAGAGAATTTCCAGCAGCTATGTGTATCAAGTAGATTAGAGCAGCCTCAACATGGATTCTGGCCAGGGTTGTTTTTTCCTTTCCCATTTCATTTGTTGTTTTGTGTTTGTTTGTTTTTTTGCATCAGCAACTAGCAACAAAGTAATACACGATTTAATGAGAGCTATATCTTCTGGACAACCCAGACTATTGCTATACAGCTTTCTAGCTTTGTTTCTTTCTCTAACTTAACCACTTAACCCATTCAATCCAGGAACGCATACTGTGTCATTTTCGTTATACACACCATTATTTTATACTTTGGGCTATTTTTAGATTTTTTTTTGCAAATCTTTGAATATACATATATTTATATATATTTAAAGCGAACATTTTTGCTTCTGGGGATTCTACAAATGTAAAAAAATAGTGCTATAATATCAGTGGTTCTCAAACACGTTTCATGTCAAGGACCCCAAAAATGATATGTATTTGTCCGCGGACCCCCATCTCAAAATATGTTGTTCCAGGGACCCCAAGAAGCAAAGGTTTGAGTTCAAAATGTATATATATATTCAAAGATTTGCACACATTTTCACGTTTTCTTTTTTCAGAAATAGCAGATCTACAAGCTCATAGCGTGGCACTCGGTGCTGCGCTATGAGCTTGTAGATCTGCTATTTTTGAATAGCCAAATAAATCTAAAATGACACAGATGCGTTCCCGGATTGAATGGGCAAAAAACATATATTAAACCATATACAGCACATCGTTGACCAGCTCAACCACAAGTCAATACTAGGCCCCTCCTTTTCCCCCTCTACTCCAACTCTCTTTGTACAAAATAGCCAATCTACAAGCTCACAACGACTCACAAAGTGACAGGTTGTGAGCCTGCAGAAATACAATTTTTCGCCTACTTTTGCAAAATGTTCAGCTAGTAGGGACACTATAGGGTTCATGTGGTTAAAGGATATACTTCTCACATTTTCATTTTCATAATTAGTATTTAAATCAAATCGCTGAAACATCCGTGACCAACTTTCCACTCCAAATGAACCCGTAAGCGGGTCCATTTGCACACTGAGTTACAAGTGGATAAATTAACTCTGATTTTACAGTGTGTGCGCGTGCGTGCGTGCGCACGTGCGAGCGAGCGTGCGTGCAATGTAGAATACAGGTGCTGTGAAATACTACACAGTGGTTCGTCCGCTGGCCTAGCGGTCCAGGCGCATACCACATGCTGGTAATCCATCTTAACAGCGTGTCGCGGGTTCGACTCCCGTTCCCGACGACCTTTGCTGTATGTCTTCCCCCCATCTCTCTCCCCATTTCCTGTCAGCCTACTGTCCTGTCCAAATAAAGGCATAAAAGCCCAAAAAATATCTTAAAAAAAAAAAAAAATACTACACAGCGCTGCTGCAGTTTATCATCACCTGTGGCACAGTTTCTAGTTTTTACTGTGGATTAACTGTGTTATCACTGAATGACCAATATGATATAAATAGCCTACAGATAGACTGATAACAACCTTGCAAAAAAATAACAGACGCCTGTCAAAGATTCATGCAGCCTCATAACAAGACCATCAGAGTGGTCTGACTCACTGCTTTAAGCTGCAATCCCTACTATAACTTTCATGTCCTTTCCCAGGATTCAAAGTTATAGTATTAAGTCAACCACTTAGACCCTCTGTACTTAGTAAAACGGACCTGAGTTGGCACTGTACTTGGTCTGCTCTTGTTCCCCAGCATAGGAGGCGCTAAGGTTCAAGTGGTTAAAGGTGCAGTAAGTACAAACTTTTTAAAAGTATGTTGTTAGCTTATAGGCTATATCTGCTATCTTCTCTATTCGTCATGACAAAGTATATGGGGTTTAAGGGATTTTAAAAAGAGAGGATACAGAGTGTTCTCAATCAATATAGCCCTGCCCTCTCTCTTCTTTGTAGAGGCATTTTTCAATCTAGCTGTGAAGTGGGGCGTGCTACAGCAAAATTAAAGTTTTAAGGGGGAAAAAAAGAATAAATTCAGCACGATCAGAGGGAAGACACACTGACTCACACTAATTCAGTGTTCTAGGTGAATCCGTTTTGCTAATTTATTCATTGCTAAATGATCTCTGAGCAGAACCAAAGCATCTCACTCAGCTTGTGTCATCCGCAGCTCTCTTTCACCACCCGTTCAACATAAATTACCCTCGGTAATGACACAAATAAATCAGTTTAACTGTCACACGAGAAGCAGCTCCTCATTCTGAGCCGAGTGGGCGAGAGGAAAGCCTAATTTATACTTTTGTCGTACGATCGTTTTCACACATCGAAAATATCCGACCTGCAAGCTCACAACGCGTCGCGGATGCGACGTGTTGTGAGCTTGCAGGTCGGATATTTTCGGGTGCGCGACACCGTCGTACCGCAGAGCAATAAATTAGGCTTGGAAAGAGTTGAGTGAGAGAGAGGCGTGGGGGCTGAAGGTGTTGACTCTGATGACTTCCCTGTTTGTGGATCTCCCCGTGATGGGCCTGGGCTATTATCGTCTCATCATGACACACAGCGCTGACAGCCCCATTAGCCACCGTCTCATTGTTATAGGAACCAAGGATGGCGGTAATTGGCGTTTCACTGTTGTCTCACTGGTGTCTGTAATCATGGCACACACCGTAAAATCCTCAGTGCAGACTATACACGTGGGACCAAAATGGTTATTTTCCCGGCGAAAAGATTTGGTGTAGAGGGGGGGGGGGGGGGGGGGGGGGGGCAGGATTTAAATGGTTAACTTAATGTTGATAAGGTACAATAGCTTTGTATAGGTAGCCTAACGTGGTGTCCTCTCATACTGTACATACAGGGGGTCCCCAGCAAAATGTGTTAATACAGCATCACAATTATTTTAACCACTTTATCCATGTATATGTTGGCGATTCAAAAATAGCAGATATAGGCAACGGCGAGCTTGTACATCTATTTTGAAACTCGAAAATGTTTGGAAAATTCTGAATACTTTTGCTTTTTTGTTTTTACCTAAATCTTCTCTTCTGGGGGTCCCTGGCACAAAACATTTTCAGAAGGGGGTCCGCGGCCAAATACATATTACCACTGCCTTAAACAATACAAAATGTAACTGAGCCTTTACTGAAGGTGAATGGTGAATGAGAAACCCAGTGCAGCCTGAGACAAACCTTCTCTGTACACCACTGCATCTCTATGGAGAAAATGACACGTTTTCTGTAATTATAATAGGCATCACTACAGCTGCTAGGATAATACTTTCAGGTTCTGGAACACACCCAAATCTCCAGAATTGAAGTGGGCCAATATATGACTAAGACTTACCTGCTTAATAGGGTGATTAATAAAAGCAAGAAGAAGGCATTATTCATTGACACGCTTGTAATATGGCTGCTGTCTTTTGACTATAAAGTTTTATCCTCTCTAGCATGGATTTCTCCATTATTTATTTAATATTTAATGATGCTGCTGTTTTCATTTGTAATGTAAGTGGCTCAGGAGTGTCTCACAGTTTGCAATGATGAACTGCTACGTACTACACATGTTCAAAACTGCAACATTTAAAAAATACGGCAGAAATGTCACGTACACAGTGCATGCACCGGTGTGGCGCTTTAAGAGCGATGTCCCGCAAGAGACCGGAGCAATGACAGCGCTTACTTCTTTATTTGCCCTTAATTACATTACATTTGCTAGCGTGCAGCCTTCCTGCTGTGCTGTGACCTCTGGAGCTTGAGTAAGCTGGAGTCCTGCTGACTGTTTCCACTGACAGGGCAAATATACTTCCTCTCCCAAGTCAATCCCTTCATCCATGGAGCATAGTCTCCTGGGTGGGCATAGGAGGGAGGTGGGGGGGGTTGGGATTTTTGCCTGATATTAGTCCAGGCCTGGGGCCAGCACACAGGGGGGATTTAGAAGGGTAAACCTCTGTCTTTGGTGCCTGCTCGAATATCCGTGCTTGACACTGTAAAACAAGGGATGTTGGGCGAGTAGACGGATCCAAAAGAGATGCTCCCTCTGACCTTCACTTCAACAAACACCGGGGGAGAGCTTAAACAGAGAGGAAGATGGACTCCGACAATCATCTGCTCCACATGAAGTGGAGGAACACAAGAGATTATACACAGCGATGAGATCCCATCACATGATTTCTCCAATTTGCAGTTCATAATGCCCAGAGCAGAGACAATATAAAACTTGTGCGTGAGATATACACAGCAAGAGTGCAATTGCATCACGTTCATTTACATTTTATTTCCAATGGTGGGCGCAAAATGCAAAACCATTCCTTTCCATGTTCTTTTAATCGTCACTTATTACCCTGTTGAAATCATAATGGCTCAATCTAAGACACCCTCAGAGAAATTCCAAGTAAACAGTCGATATAAATTGGGACTGGGACCTGCTGAGTCCCAAATCATTTATGCAAGGAATTGTACAGAACTTGTTTTTCTTTTTTCTGTGGTGTGATAGGCTCCTCTTATTAAAACAAGCAGCAAAGGGAGCACGTTTGCCGGACACCTGGGTAATTGGAGGGAAGCTGTCATCTCAGGCCAGGCAGCTAAGGTGTACGGCTGTCAGTGTGGCATGTCAGACCCTCCGCGGTGATAAAACTGACACAGCTAATTGACGTCTGGCGTCGTATCGCTCAAAGAGACCTGTGGACTGGTCGAGCATGGCTTCCCTCTCTGATTTGTCTCCTTTCTCACAACTCTTTTATTGATATTAAAAAAAGGCCCCAGGGAGACATTAGGGGAGCCGCAGTGAGGGAAAAGTGGTAAAACTTGAGTTGACGTTCACCATTAACTGCCTCTGACTATTGGCCGGTGTGATGTGTGCCCGTGTGCGTGCGTCAGTGGTGGAAAGTAACTAAGTACATTTACTTAAGTACTGTACTTAAGTATCATTTTTAGGTATTTGTACTTTACTTGAGTATTTCCAATTTTTCTGTACTTTAACTTCTACTCCACTCTCAGTGGCAAATATTGTAGTTTTACTCCACTACAGTTATTTGAAACTTTAGTTACTACAGTAGTTACTTTGCAGATATAAATGATGATAATATGAAACATACATTAACCACTTTAGCCCTATTTTATACCTGGGCTATTTGAAAATAGCAGATCTACAAGCTCACGATGCGATGCGTGCACGTGCATGTGTGTGTATTTTAGCACGGTGGAACAACGGCTCCATTGCGTGGGCTCATGGGAGCCGAGGCGGATCTGAGCACAACAACAATTTGAAGTAATGATGCACATAAAGAGAGTCATCAGAGGGAGCTGTTTCAAAGTAACAAGTAACTTGGGCAGTGGTTATCAACTCAACTCAAGACATCTGCCGGGCCACTAATGGGAACTGCAGCTAATTCCGTTCTTCCGTTTGAGCTTCAATTTCAAGAGATCTCCATTGCCGCCTGCTCTATAGGCTACTGAGAAATGTAGATCCTGTGGTAGGGTACGACCTACTGCTTGACAAGTGGTACTGCCTGAAAGTCAAAATTATATTTCTCCCCTGAGCAAGCAGACATATGCTCTATTCACTCAGTGGCAAAAATGGCAGCAGTTGGGGCCATGAGTTTGAATCTCAGGTAAGACATGGAAGTTACAGAGTGCAGCTTTAAAGCGCAATGCCACTTTGGTAGAGGTTTCCGTTGTTTAGTTAGTTACCTTGTCGTGATGTCATTCCGTCTTGCTCAATTTCTCTGTTGTTTCGAAATTGATATTCCAAAAATAGTCTCCTCTTTGACTTATCGCACAGTTAAACAGCTCTCAAAGTTACTCTTTTACTACATAAAAAAAATGCAAACAAACCAAATTATGCCAATATATTTCCAAGACAGACAGAAAAATGTCAGCTTCCTGTTGATTTTACTGTCAGTTCTGATGTTTTTTCTTAAAAACAAATGCTGCATTGGGTTTTTGATGTTATACTAGTACTATATATATTGGCAGAATTCGCTTTGTTTTCGTTTGTTTACGTGCAAAAAAGGGTGACTTTGAGACCTGTTGAACCGTGCAACGTCAGTCAAGGAGGCGACTATTTTGGATTATCAATTTCCAATCAATGGAGCAAAGGAGCAAGATATGTCGCCAATATTTGCACGTCAGAAGAAACCCGTACCAAAATGTCATTGTGCTTTATAAGCAGCACATGGGACTGACTCTCTGATTGGATCGTGATGAGGAGGCTGTGAGACTGCGGTCAAGGAGATGGGGAGGGAAGGGAGAGAGGAGAGTGTGGGGGGGGGGGTTATGATTTATCTGCTTGGAAATGGAATCAATGGCTTTCTTTTGATTTGCCTCCTCAGACGGTGATGAAGTGGAACAGGGGTGAAGTCAATACCCTCCAGTCCTCTGGACTGACCAGGGATGTGTACTGGAACATACAAACACAGACGCTCTTTACCCTTTTAAGGTCCAGTTCCTGCGGGCGTTGGCCTAAACGGCTGCTGTGGCAGTTCACTCTCCTCCCGGTGCCGGGGCCACTTTGACAGAGGCTTTGATTAATTACTGTGGAAAGCAGGTCGGGAACAGGAGTGACTAATGACCTACGTATAGCTGTTGATTTAATCAATCAAGAAAAAGGTTTTAACCTTGCCAATACTTGGATGAGACAAGAGTATGTGTATACACGCACGCACGCACACACACACACACACACACAC
Source organism: Gymnoscopelus microlampas (assembly GCF_963454915.1). Lineage (NCBI taxonomy): Eukaryota > Metazoa > Chordata > Actinopteri > Myctophiformes > Myctophidae > Gymnoscopelus > Gymnoscopelus microlampas. The sequence continues at coordinate 23,060,000 of NC_139952.1, forward strand.
ACACACACACACACACACACACACACACACACACACACACACACACACACACACACACACACACACACACACACACACACACACACACACACACACACACACACACACACACACACACACCTATGTGAGTGTGGTGATCCATAGAGAATAAAACTTCCATTCAGGGGGTTTCCATACAGTAGACCATAAGGCCTAGTGACTCTACCTAGAACTCCAGTGGGATCCATAATAACACTGAAAGATCACCAGACCAGCCTCTCAAGCCACTAAGGTACGGCCACCTGTAATTGCAGACTAGCGCAACATTTGGCCAAATAATCCGAAGCACACAGATTTTTTGGCCAAATGTAACAATTTGGCAATGCAGTTTTTTTTAACTATCTAATTGCTTGGAGATTGTTCTCAGTCTCTAATTGAGCAAAGCATTTATACTGACTTGTGAATCTAGTGCAACTTGGGGATTTTAAATGAGCATGCTGTTGCATCATGAGGATGTTTATCGAACTGAAACTGTGCCCACGATCCTCCGCCTGCCAACACATTTGCCATCACATCGTAGAGAAATAATGTCCAACTCTTCTGATTATCACTTCACACTCCTGCTCACATCAGTACTGCTTTTAATTATAATTTTAATGAGCTAAAACAAAAAAAAAGTAAGCCATCTTCCAACAAGTGGCCATTATCACTTGATGAGTGTTATGAGCTTGGTACCATAAATGTAGCCTGTTGTTGCTGCTAGAATAGTAGATGTAGCAAGAGTGTGATAAAGTCCATTTGCATGTGCTGTATAGCCTGTATTTGAAGCTCAGTGCATACGAGACAGCAGCCCTGCATATTATTACTAATGGTTTTAGGTCTAGTACTTAATGTCCTAGTTATTTGTAGCACTTTAAATTTTCAAGCAATTACCCTGTTGTTGGTTGACTACTTACTCTGCCCATGCAGTCAAGTTGCTCTCGATGAGAGCGTCTACTAAAAGCCTACATTTTGGTGCGATGGAGCGTATAAATATAATTAATAATGGAAGGTTATGCCCACAAGGTATTCAGTGGAATTCAATAACAGATACATTAGGGGAACGACTGCATCAACTAAATTTCACCGCTGTATCTTAATGTTGAGAGACAACTTTTTCAAATTGAACTTTTTCCAAAGTTCCACCTCTCAATGAGTAGCACTTTTCCACATGCAAGGCCTTGACTTGATAGGTTACTCTTTGTTAGACAGATATAGATATCCCAAAGAAATAAGACAGCAATACGAATCTAAAAGTGAAACGAAATAATATCAAAGAATAAGAAATCTTAGACAGTGGGTCAGTAACACTGTAAGTCCCTGTTTAAATGCAGTAGTAGTGTCTGAAAAGAATCTCTCCCAACTGTGTGCTCTATCTAATTATATAAACGACAAGTTACTTCCGCACGCCGCTGACGCTATAGCCACAGCTCTGTAATCGAGTAAACACAACGGCGACACAGCACAGCTCGCCAACACAGTAGCCACGTCGGACTTTCACAATTTACGGGTGGCGTAGGCCACCTATCATTGCTCACTTCACAGTTTCCACGTCGCAACATAATTTATTCCACTCACCACATTACGGACAAAACGGAAGGTGAATCACTTTCGTACCGTTTAGCGTGCGCACCACCGACACCGAACGCCGACGGCTTGAGCCGAACAGAGCCGAAACAACACGAGCGGCCGCCATTGAACTCTGCCCATCTCCTCCACAACAACACACACGCAGCTCCTTCGCTTCAACCCCCCCCCCCCCCCCCCCTTCTTACGTACCTCCTTTGTTCCACCCAGGCCGTTACTTTCACTTCACTCATGTCTCCATCACAATATGTCCGTCCTTCACGTGCCATGCACACCCCAAACACAAAAACACACGGCGACGGCCACAGTACAGCACCATAGCACGCTGGCAAATCTGGTAAACAAACCAGCCTAGGTTCATGACACCAAAGGACTCGATAGTGATGTCATCATTATGCAACCCGGAAGTACAAATACCAAGGATACGTCAGTGATGTCAGTCGGGTTGCCACGTTCATGCCAGGTTTTCAAAAACAAGCGACAGAAACAAGCAAACCGTGCATGAAAAAAAAAAAAACAGCCGAAGGGGTCCGCCATGTTCCAGGGGGGTCCCCGGGGGTCCCAACACTCACAGGGGGTCGGTGGACCACCAGGGTTTTTTTTTCCTTTTTTTTTTTCCTTTTGGACAGTTTTACTCCGGCGATTTCGGTACCCCAATATACACGCGCCCACGCTGGGCCCCGTGCGCGGCTGGGGTTTCGGGGGGCGTAGCCCCCCGAAACTCTAGTCCTCTAATATAAGGGCAAAGGCAGTACCTCACATTTAGCAATGAAAACTGTAAAACAAAGTCAAGTAAAGTCAGTAACATAACGGACTCATCACCATTAAAAATAGTTTTTCTTTTTTCATCAAGTCAATGGATTCTCTCAAACAAATTGGCCATCAAATGGCAATTAAACCATCAGATTTATAGATTATAACCCCTATAACCTCATTAGAAGTGACGTGTAAGGAATTCATCACTGCATAAGTCAACCCTAAAAGAGTCAACACATAATTATATTGTACAATGCAGAAATGTAATTTTGTATCATCAGTAATTATATGAAGAATTTACATATCATTTACATAAGTCATAAAAGTCATAAAAAAGTGACTATTGGAAGGAACTATACGTAATAAACCAATGAATATTCAATCGACCACTAAAAGCATCTCTTTCACCTTTGACTGTAAACGTGCTGACTGTACATACTAAAATATAAAGCGTCATGGAAAGCACTCCAGGGCTTGGCTTACATAATGTTAATGGATGTTCAGATTGAAGTTGCTATCATTGAAGATCTATAGTATGTAACCTGCCCTAGAATGAGCACTTAATAAATGATGGTGTACCACTTTCTCCTGGGAATTCACCACTTTATACTTCATTTGGCAGACGGTGAGAATAATTGTAAACATAACCATATATCATCATTTCTGTACATGCTGTCAACTCAATTAAATGAAAGACACATTCCTGTCCTGTCGTAGTAGTACTGTTAATGAATGAGTTGAGGCACATTAGGTTTTATATTTTATTCCAAAACCTTCAAAATAAGTTTCAAGTTCAAGAAAGTAGAATAAGCTTAGACACAATGCAAAGCATCATATACAGACGGATAAAATACATTTTATATATTGCAGACAAGCCATGGTGGGTCTTACATATGTACAGTATGTATGTAAACTTTTATGTACAATCTTTTTTACATTTACAAAAAGATTTGTTTCTATTTTTAATCTTTGTATATTTATATTTATATATATTTATATATATATAGAGATATTTTTATATACTCCCCACTAGCATTTGTACTACAATAATGAAAAAAAGAAAAACATTTACAGATATGTCAATCCATTTTTCTCCTCTTTTTATATTACAAATGTATTTCCATAAAAATATATCTCTATACAAAAAAATGTTTTTGTTCGCTCGCACATTTCTCTTTCCACAGAGATGTTCTTTCCTTCAGTTCTCAGGCTCTCGGCAGTCTGCTCATGTCCATGTTTGTACGCTTGTTCACAAACAACGCCTTTTGGTCAACAGTAAAACATTCACGCTCCACTTTTGCCTTGCTCTGTTCATTTTAATTGTTTGTTTTTTTTCCCTTGTTGAGGCTTTGAAAGTCCATGGTACTTTTGCTCCGGCGCTAAGGGTTGTGTTGTCATGAGTGGTCTTTCTGGACAGATCCAGTCGACTGATATAAAACAATGTAATATACAAGGAAATAAAGGAAATAAACAGCCCTGGTACAGTATATTGGTTTTCTCAAAAGGCAAATAGTCAGGAATATAGGGATGTATAATCTCATATAGTCTGCAATAAATATTTCTCTGTAAATAACCTTTGCTATATTATACTCTGGATAAACTGGGCATTCTCTTTTTCATTCCAAGGTTAACACATACTGTATTGGTCAAATTGACATTTGACGGAATCTGCAGTTTCCACTGAAAAGGTGAGGGAGCTTGAAGTGAAATACATTCAATAATAGTTCCACACGAATGTCGATGACTTGACCACAAATCACAATCGTGGGGTGAAATCCATACATACCAGATTTTTCTGATGTAGCTTTGCGCCTGTGCATGAGACCACATGATGTGGTGAAATGAGGAGAGACTACATGGATAAGATTGCCACAATCACTGATGTCGCCATGCAGCAGCAAAAAGGAAAGTCAGTGAATACAGATGAGTCTCAATGTGTATTGTGACATGAGGTGTGACAGATGGACAGCATCGGTTTGCTCTATGGACCTACAGTACACAATGCCATTCATTTCCCTCCTCCCCACAGCCTCTGGTGAATAGCGTACAGAGCTGTGGCTCAAAGGTTATATGATGTGAGATGAAGTACTTCAGCTGGCGGTGCCACTCTTTCAGGAACTTAAAGGGATGGAGGGCAGGCAATGGAAGCTCTTCAGCAGCTGAGAGTGAACCGCATGATTCAGAGGGCCGAGACCTTGACAGGGGCCCTGGAACATGCCAGACATATACTGGGCTGAATTACACGGCATCCAGTTCCTTGTGTCAAACATGTTGCCCATTTTGGAGACTTTACAGCTGCACTGTGTCACATTTTGCAGCTTGTCAGCGGTAAAAACATCTTGCAAAGTTCTGTGCTTACAAGTGTCATCGTTCCCATAACCCGGAGGAACTAGTGTTTCTACATAGATCAACAACATAGATCCCATAACCAGGAGGGATGCAGTGGCTGTTTAGATCCTATAACCCAGACGGACTGATGCTTCGTATTTAGGTATTTGGTTGTTAAATAACTACTAGGCTATAAGTAATGACTGAGTCGAATCATTTATGTTTCTACTACTTCAAGGGGACAAATCCTCAGTCTAGATTTAAGCTAAAATATTATTGAAAATACTTGGTATTGGCGAATACTTGAAATTAAAGCACTTCTACTTCATGACAAAGTGGTATCTGTGCACCACAAATATGTCATGTATTTTCAATATTATTAAGGGGCCCGGGAGGCCAGGTGTCATGGGGCCCATGATTTCTAGCTGTGCCCCTACGAGGAGGGGAGAGCTCAGAGCTGTGTCTGGCTGATAACAAAAATGAACAGAGTTTCTGTCTTAAAATATGCAAGGATAGCTGTGGATGGGGGTGGCTGCTATCACAAAAGACTTTCGCTTTCGCTTGCAGCCTGACTCCATCCGAAATTCACTCATCTACATTTTCAATTCAGTATTTCACTTTTTGCTCAGGTCTTTCAAGACTAATCCAGTTGGGGATGAACTTTAAATATTTTGACAGGAGGACTGCACGTTAAGTGCTAATTCTAATAATAAAAAATAAATAAAAAGTAAAATAAAAACCTGTGCAACTATTGAATCCACAGGAAGCCAAGTTGGACAATTGTACCGGACATTTTGTGACATCATCCTAATTAATTTGCTTTGATCCAGATTCATTTGGATCATTTTCTTTGGTTGAAAATGTACATGTTTGAACACAATACATACTCACAGGCGAGCACACACAAATCCCCACACACAAATCGGCACGAGCACGCACGCACACACACGCGCAGAAGTTGCAAATGCATCCACTGCACCTACTACATTGACGATGGTAGTAACAACAGACGCAAACACACGCACGCACCCACACAATCCCTTACTAATGAGCATGTCACTTACTCTGGGAGAGAAAAAGAGATGGAAGAGAGACAGTGTGAATAATTTGAGATGATCTATGTCTGCTGGATCAAAAAGACATTGCAAAAACCTCCCAGCTTCCTCTGTAGGGGTGTATGTGTGTGGTGTACTTGTGTGTGTGCCTGTCAGTGTGTTTACAGGCAGAAAGGGATATGAAGGAGAAAGGAACATGCGGTTCTGAAATATTCTTCCTAGCACTTGGCAGTCATTAGTGTTGGAAAAACTTTGGTGAGCATCGATCAGCAGCTACGAAATGCCAGCCACTTCAGGTAAAATAAAATATCAGGATGAAAAATTAAGAAGGATAGCCATTGTTTGGGAATGAATTTGCAAATGAATTTTATATTTTTAAAAACCTGTGGAAGGGCAACATGTTCTCAAAGTAAGTTTCTATGGGAGGCGTGGGAGGGGAGAAGTGAGGTAGAGAGCAACCTTAGCAGAAAATGAACAAGTAAATAAGGCTCCAGTTTCAAGTTTCTAAATAACTATAGAGATACACAGCAAAAGTTAAATTAACCAGTTAAGCCCTATATACTTTGTCATAAGATGTACAGCAAAAGCTCACAATGCGTCACACCGCAAAGTGGGCTAATTTTTGCTATTTTTGAAAACATTTAAATGTTTTGACAGTTTTTGAAACATTTTGGAAAATAATCATCTATAATGACTTGCCTAAAATAGGGATGCAAGGGTTAATGTGGTTAACATTGGTCTAGTATGGCTCCCTCCTGGGAGTTGGGACGTCTTGTCCTTTAGCGCTGGCAAATCAGATTAGTCGGTGAAATAGTCAATTCAGCTTCACACAGGGACGGGGCGACATGTTCCCAAAGTTGCTGTGGGAGGCGAGGGAGGGGCTGACGTGAGGTAGAGAGCAACCGTAGCAGAAAATGAATAAGTAAATAAAAGGTGACGATGGCCTGGCTCACACATATACGGGGTAATCCAGAAGGAATTGATGGGAAACGGATAGAAAAAAACAGTGATGTACAGTTATGTGAATTGAATGGCTTTGAGATGATGTGAATGCAAGCGCTACTCTCTCCCCACGAAAATCTCTGGGGTAATTCAATCGTTGCCTTTTCCATCAATTCACAACCAGAGCGGATGCGGGAGCGATATTGTATCTGCACTGTCGAGATAAGCCAGAGCTTTAGAAGTAATAAAATTGTAAAAGCAATTACCAAGCCGGAGTGAAACGGATTGAAAGAACAATACGGTGATTGGTTTCAAAGGCTCTGGATTTGGGAAAGGAAATTATGTAGGTGATTTTAAGGCCTTCATTGGAAAACACGTTGGTAGCGTGGTTGAATTTTTAACCTGAGCGCTTGCTTTGCTGTCGCTTAAATCTGCATCGGCAGTGCAGATCTCCCATTGATAATGCAATGTGCCATGAAATATCAATGCAAGTCCAATTCTCTCGTATATTTCACAGAAGTGCTACGGTATCCTAAAACGGAGAGGGAGGGACGGATGTCAAACAATACATGCAGTGGCAGACCTAATTATGAAGCATTATGGATGTACTAGAAGGCTACTGTCAAGCACAGGCAAACTGACAACCTATCCTCTATCCTCCCAGTGATAATGGAAGAAGAGAGTGTCTGACGTTAATGCAAAGCTGAAATGACAAAATTGCATGTAATGGCTCAATTTGCTGCAGTGAAACTCTAGCATCACTCATTCACCATTGCACGACACATAGGACATCCACATGGATGATGCTATTCAGAGCAAATAGCTGGAAAAGGCGGCAATGTAAAATGCTGCAATTGCATCACCATCGCCTTATCGCCTTATTTAGACAAATAGCATTCCACTGCTTGCATACACCCACACGATGTAAGAGTCATGATGTTTTGAAGCTTCTGTATAATTCTATTGGCAATGTATCTGACATGTAATCAACCGACTGAAGAATGCGGTCTTTAACCCCCGGGCCTTATTTTGCATGCCACTTTGGTAGCATTCCTACAGATGTCACCGAATGTGAAGCCAGTGTTGTGCGGCTGCCATCTCTTGTGCTACTTTGGAGAAATTGAAATGTGATGCGTGCGGCACTGGAGGCGTAAACACCATTTTCCAATCATCTGCTTAATCATCTCCAAATGGAAGCGCACCTGAGTGATTGCTGCACCAAGTGACGGCTGGGAGGGAGCCTGCCGCAACATTTCCACGACTAGCTAGGACAAAACAAAGCTACGTGGCTTTGGACAAATGAATGAAGCTGTTTGGGGAGGGGGGAGGGGGTTGGAGAAATGATGTGACATGACATAAACACAAGCCAGCAGGGATGACTCAGTACCTGTCGCATTCGGTGGTTTACATTCATACAATGAATAAGGGGGTTTGAATGTGACAAATCACCCTAAGGCCAAGTTTACGGAGAGTATTATGCATATTGGTCTCAGGGTAAGTACATACTTGTTAAACAAATTAAGATATACTGTAGGTGGATCTAGCCTTGGAGAAAACAACACAAATAAAAGGCTGACAGTGAGACTTCCTTACCTAAGAAAATTCACTTTTTCCGATATCGTTCAGAGACAAATGGGACAAAATAGCAACAATTTCAAGAGTAACAGTCTCAAGGCTTCTGTGTACTGTATCCATGGAGGAATGTCACTAGCTTGGCCCAGGCCATGCCATTGTATATCCCTTAAAACATGTGAGAACGAGGCATGAAGGTAGTAACTGACCCCTGCGTCATGCGCATAGAGAGAGCAGAGCGAATCCGAAGAGTCCTGTCTCTTTATTTAACAGTGTCCATTTAGGTGCATCTCCTTGAAAGGTGGCTAGAACTCATCTAGCCGCACTTTCTATTCAGTGTGAGTCTTGATGCAATGCAACAGCAACAACAAGAAAAAGAAAATCCCACCAAGACACAAAAATGTCAAGTGATTGCATGTGGATTCCCAACAACGAAAGAGAGAGAGGACGAAAGTTTGATACAGCACCGGAGACTGCCGTTACCATCTGTTCCTTCTCTCGGTGGTCCTATACAGTACACTGTCACTCGGCTTCTTGATAGACACTACATCGATTTATTGATGTCCGCGGGATCCTCGTGGATGTAATATTTCTATGCCCTGTCTTCAGCTTTTCTAAAAATGCTCCTTGCAGAGAGGGGGAAATGCCAGCACACGCTGAATTATCTGTCCTGTGTCTGCTTGAATCTTTGGGGATGTAGTGATAACAGAACAAAGATAGACAGGAGATGCTTTGGGGCAGATTGCTGATTCAGCCACAACAGACATGTGCATGGGAGCACATACACGCACGCACGCACACGCACACGCACACGCACACGCACACGCACACACACACACACACACACACGCGCGCGCAAGCACGCACGCACGCACAAACAAACACACGCACACGCACACACACCAGCACGCACGCACGAACAAACTCAAACACACTTTCTCTTTGCAGCTTCACTAAGTGCTTTTTTCAGCCCAAGCTACCTATTAACCCCTGCTCCGGACACAGCTGCCTTAGCAAGCAGAATTTCCTCCCTGCTTTAACAAAAAAGGACAGTTGAGATCAAAAAGTATCCGTGTCTCCATAAAACGGCCTCCAAAACTCATTGAACTAAAAATTCACCCTCAGCAACAGGTTCGCAGCCTCCAATGAAGCTGGTCAGGGTAAGAAAAGAAGAACAAAAACAAAAAGTCGCCCATTTAAAACTCCGCCGCAATCCAATGAAAGCAAGACGAGAGAATCAACCACAGATTGCCGTCTCTCTGACTTACACAGGTCAACACGGACCGTCCGTTACACAGTTCACTCGCGGATGTCTGCTTATCTACGGGCCGCTTTCTTTGCTCGGAGCCGACCAGAAAATAATTCCTTTGGGTTTTGGCGTCGGACAGTAATGAATAGTCATCACAGCATTGCTCCGCCTGCCAGCTGCATTTCTCTGGTGGAAGCTATTCCTCAATGGTATGGAGACATGAGAAGGAGACCGTGTAAATATACCACAGAAGCTGTTGTTGTTCGGGGTTCCATCACTGCCGTGGTTGTCTCGACGTGGCTGTCTTTTTTTCTCCCCCTCTTCCCCTCTCTCTCTTTCGTTCATTTGTTTTTGTCTCCTGTGTAAAAGGAGCCTTTGCCATCGCAGGAGATGTGAGAATGTATTGAATGTATTTTGGCGAATAAAGCCTGATTTAGACTTAGTTGCACACCAGTGTCGTGCGCCAAAAATAGCCAGTCTACGCCAGCCAGCTCACAACACGGCGCTATGCCACACATAGTGACGCGTTGCAGGCTCGTAGATCGGCTATTTTCGCGCGCTACACTGGCGCGCCGCTAAGCAGAAATCAGGCTTAAAAATAAGCCTTCTCCCTTCCCTGTTCCCAGGGAACCGTAGGTGTCCTCTGTTGGCAGGCAAGCAAAGACTGGGCGCCCTTCTCTTCCCCTGGCTGAATGGAAGATGAATGCAGGGGTGTCAGGGTAAAGGGGTGGGAGGAGAGATGATAAGACGTAGGGGGAAAAGGGCAAGGGCAAGAGAAGGCAGGGGAAAAAATATGTTTTAGGGGAACGAGTGGAAAAAGAAAGGTTGATGATTGGGCCACAGGGGAATGCATGAAAAAGAGAAAAAAGAAAAGGGAAGAAAGTTAAAGGTGAGCAAAAAAGGAATGGAGGGATGGCAATGGTGGTGGGGGAGAAACAGAGAGCACAAACACAGGGAATCCCATTAAAGTATTATCAGACACACCAAGCACCACCATTTTCAACAGTGCTTTACTTGCAATTCCATAACTAAGGAAAATACACTATCTCTGACTTTTTCCAATAGAACACAAAGCAGACCGAGCGTCTTATGGAGCCGCATTAATATGAGAGACGCAGATAAGGCGAGAAACGTAACGAAAAAAAGAAATCAAATCACAAATGACTCCCCAGCACCGCTCACAGAGTGTGGACTTGGGAGACTTTCAGACCTTTAGAAAATCCTTGAGGGATGCTATAAAATATTTAGTTAGAAATTGGATTCTGACAATCTGCGCGTTGTTGCTTCAGCAGTTTCCTGCTTCTGCTTAGCTGACTGAGTGTCAGTCTATTTGGCGGTATAAGCGGCGGGACGGTAATACACTTTTAAAAGGCGTCTCGCTCCTTTTCTTAACAAATCGTGCACGGCCGAAAGAAGCCCCCGACAGAAGGCTGGGAGGGCCTGATATCTTGCACATCTAAAAAGCTATATATCAAGCCCACGCATATATCCTACAGTGAGCCAACATGGAGGCATGGGATTCTTACCTCGGGAGGAACTGGCTGCTATACTGCCGTGCACACCGTGCTGACAGTGAACTCCGTTTCACTGGCCATGATGTCCGTGGGCTGGATGTTGCGGTCGTACATGGGGTTCTCAAACGTGGCCCGTCCGTTGGTGTTCTCATGGCCTACGTAGCCGTTGAATGGGACTTTGGGTCTTCTTCTGAGATTATTTAAATGACAAAAAGACAGAAAATGATAAGAAAGTGACATTTTCACAAAATGTTACACTTGTTTATTTTGAAAATGTTTTATTTACTATATTGGATCTAGTTGAGCTGTTATTAAATGCAACTGAGTAGTATTACGAATTAAGAATCAAGAAAAACTCAAGTAAAAAATGATTGAGGAGTGAATTCTGTGCATGAATGAAATGATCTTTGTCCAGATCCTTCACACTATGTTCAATGTATCGTAATGCAGTGGCTTACCTATGTTTGTAGAGGTACAGGGCAAAGCCCGCAATGATCATAGCTATGAAAGGCACTAGGATGGCTGCTGCCACTGAGCTACTGTTGGAGGCGAAGTTATACCCGGGGCTGTCTCTGCTGGGGTCTAGGCTCTCTAGAGGAGAGACAGAGAAGAGAATGCCCCTTCAGTCATGTATAAGAAGTATAATATTATGCACACTGTATATCATATTTATCACATACAGTACTCAGCCTTTATTTTGCCCTGGGTGATGGGGAGTGTTCAAAGGACTGCCCTGGGTGAGGGGAGTGTTCAAAGGACCGAGAGGGTTATATGCTGGTGCTGATTGGTCAAATGCCCAAGGGGCTATGCGGGAGCCCGGCCTATCAGAGCAAGCTGAAGATGCAGCGTCACCAGGGGATCATACGGTAGCTGACAATACACTGCAACTGAAATTCCACCGTGTGTTGAACTGGCACCGAAGCGACCTCAGTAATGTAAGGAATTTACCATGACAACCATGGATGCCGTTGGTTGCTGTGGATGGTTTGGTCAAATTCACGGCTGAGGAAACACTGGAGTATATCCGTGCAAAGGAACCAAATTACAGAGTAAAACAGCAACCTTTGATGGTTCACATAAAGGCTGCGCCAACAAAGGTGAGGCATGCCAGCAACACCTTCTGTGTTCTGAGACATCTCTCTCTCTCTCTCTCTCTCTCAGAGAGAGAGAGAGAGAGAGAGAGAGAGAGTACAGCATGAACTTTTTGAATCACCAATAAAAGAAAACCAAGGAGACAGACAATACACATAAAAAAAGAAAAACGAGATAGAAAATGTATGTACACTAAAAGAAACTAAGATTATGTTTTTCTTCATCCAGGAAACATCAAATTCCATTAGAATTACTTTTAATTATTGACATCATGAAGGCCCTGGCAGCTATGTTTCAGATTTACTGCAGCAACCACGGGGAGAGTGATGGCCCACCTGTTCATCAGAGAATGCCAAGAAATCTCCAATAAAGTCCAAGTAACAAACAATAAGGAATTCAATTAGCAGGCTCTGCAGTGGCGGCCAATCAGCCCCCTGCTGTGTGAATGCGTGCGTGCAAACACTCGCAGCTGTGTGAGCCCCATAATACATGTACAGGCACACACCACACACACCAAGACTATGCACACAATCATATGCTTGAAAAAAAATACACACCTACATTGCATTAAACACCGTCAAAAAAAGAAAAGAAAAGCGCAAATTGAATAGGATCATTTCCAAGACACACACACACACTCGCTCACGCGTGTCAGAGAACCCACGCACGTGCACAAAACACACATGGATGCCCTGGCACCAACCCCAATCGTCTCTACATTAATAAAGAACTGTTTGTTCAATCTGTGTGCAGTGGCAGCGTAACGGGGTGAAGGGCCGAGCAGTGGGAAGCTGTGTGTGTGTGTGTGTGTGTGTGTGTGTGTGTGTGTGTGTGTGTGTGTGTGTGTGTGTGTGTGTGTGTGTGTGCGTGTGTGTGTGTGTACAACAGCTACTGGGAGCTGACGAGGCAACTCTTCATTGTAGGGTAATTTCACACGTGCTAACTTTACACAAAGTTAGCACATGAGCAACTAGCAGGGAGGCTTAGGCCTGTCACAATTATTACATAATCGCCTAATCGCAATTATTTGAGATAAACGCAATTATTTTGCAGAATCGTCAGAATCTTAAAAAAGTGACGCGTTGTAAGCTTGTAGATCAGCTATTTCCGGCCTTTCTTTTTAAATATAAAATTATTGAATATGTCAGTAATTTCTTTGTATGTTATGTTATTTGTCATATCTGCCCTGTGCAATTTTGTATTACAAAATTCTGATTATGTTCCAATGTTCAATGCCAAAAACACAATTAAATCGCTAATCGCAATTATTTGTGTGAAAATGAATCGTCAACTTAAATGTTGTAATCAACGAAGGGCTATGTTTGGGAAACACTGCTCTAGGTAATTGCAAGTAAAGTTGAGCAGGAAAGCACTTTGTTAGTTTAAAGTTGGCATTAGCAAAATAAACACATTCACGTTGAAAGCAATCTGGGAACCCATTCGGTTAAAAAAGAAGAACATTCTGAAAGGCAGAATCTGTCTTTAGAGATTACATTGAAAGGTAATAATATTTATAATATTTATTTCCAAAATAATCAATCAATGTCCAGTTTACTAGCCCTGCCACCAGCACAGATTAGAGATCATAAATCATAAATAAGCTGTATTGTAATATTATTAATTATGCCAGGCCGATCATAATCATTCAGCAACTCTACAATTTCAACTGTAACCAGATCAAATAATGTTGATCATAATATGTATGTCTTTGCCAATGCCAGAGGTAGTTTTTTTTTTTTTTTTAAACTTTGTTTATTGGATTTTTCTGCAGCAGTATTCAGCATTAAAAAAACATAAGGTACAGAAAAGCTTTTTAAAGCAGCCAATAAAATACAACATTCCAATAGACACATTCAATTATCAGCCCAAACATGAGGAGTTTTAACCATTTTAACTACCGTAATTACTACTACTACTATAATACTTTGTTGACTGGGGTCCGCTGGGACAAATCCCTCGAAAAATTGCCAATCTATAAGCTAACAACTTGTCGTATTGTGAGTTTGATAGATAGGCTATTTGCACTCGCGTTGCGAGGTTGTAGGTTGGCTATTTTCAACGAATGTTCACCCCAGAATAGGGTTCATGCGGTTAAAGATCTCCTTCTGACTTATTAAAGGCTTGGCACCATTTTATATACAGTATGTGACCTTATTAAACCGTATAACCATACGTCCTCTGGGCTCTCAAGGTGAAGTCTTTCTGACCGTCTCTCGGTTCAATGAAAACACAGCTGGGAGCGCTAGCTGTGCATTTGGAATGTTCTTCCCATGACCGTAAGGCATCTCTCTTCACTATGGTTCCTCTTGGTTTGGCTGGCTTGATGGACACACACAATTGTTGCATTCATAACTTATGCTATTGCTAATTAGTGTGGTTGCCCAACAGGGCAACCAGACTATAGTACTCTATACTCTTTATTTCTTTATTTATAGATAAACTTTTTTTCAGACGCATCTCCTCCCACAGTTTTTATCCCCTAATGTTGTGCCATATATCAAAATGACCGTCTAAATCGGGAATCGTGCGCTTGTATAGGGCTAAGAGATTGTTTGAATAGTTTAATTGATATTGATTTATTAGTGCATTAAATTTGCCCCATCCGCTTTAATGGAAAAGTGACAAAACTCAAATTCAAGTATTTTTTTCTCAGAAACCGTAAGAGCTAGAGTTATCAGATTTGGAGGGATAATTCATAATATTGTCCGAAATTATTGAAAAAAATATCACACCATTCGGCCTCATGGTGGCGCTATAACAGCCCCCTTTACCTTTTGGCCTATAACTCTTGAACCGTAGGTCGTAAAATCAAAATTTCTTTTTCCCTGGATTCCTTGGGTCACGACGCATCTTCCCATATAGGCCACGCCCATTTGCGTCAGGATAGATTTTCCGCCATTTTGAATTTTCTTCAAAACACACTTTTTGCTCCTTTTCCTTCAATTTTTTTCCAAATCTCACACAAATCGGTACACGTGATCTATGGACCCATGCGATAAACATATCCAAACGGTTTTGTAATAGTCCTTACCGTTCTTCCGTAAATGCCTTCCAAAGTTAGCGGGAGGAACCCGTTTTACCCAAATTAGAATCACATGTCGAGGGTGATTTACTCAACGAGTCCCCAAAAGCATTTCTACTTTGATCCATAGGGGGCGCCACGAATGCTTGAAATGTAACCGTTTGATGCAAAAACCTTATTTTTGGGGGATCAATCCTCTCAAAATGAAACGCAAGCGATCTCAGGAGTGACGTGACGATGTAATTGGCGCAGTCTCCGACGGTATTCCTCCCGGCGTATTACTGGAGTCCCGACGGCGTCGGCGCAACCACACTCTGCAATTTCCCCGGAATTGCGACGCGTCTAGTTATCTATCAAACTGTATTATTATGTTAATTATTGTCTCCGCCAGGCCGAAAGGCATGGCGAGAGAGTATGTTTTCCACCCCGTCCGTCCGTCCGTGTGTGTGTCCGTGTGTGTGTCTGTGTGTGTCACCGTCCGTCTGTGACCAGCTAATCTCCGGCACCGTTGTCTTGATCGTAGCGAAACTGTGCACACACACTCCCTGGATGCCAATTCAGAACCTTTGCCCCCAATTTTTCTCATGGGCCTTTCATAGCGCCACCAGGAGGCCGATTTGTGCAAAACATATTTTTTGACAGCACTCCTACAGATTTTGTCCAAAAATCACGCAAATCGGTATACAGTATCTCTGTAGTCATTCAACGAAACGTGTCTTTCAGATTTCTCATATTCCATCCTGATTGGCTAAAAATGTCTTCCAAAGTTTGCAGGAGTGCTCCGTTTTGAACAAAATACCTCAAATCATGAACACAGCATGCAATATCCGTGAAAATTTGCACACACATTCCCATTAGGCCGAGGAAGAAATACCATTTGAAAATTTTCAAATCAGCCTCATGGTGGCGCTATAACAGGCCGGTTCGTGTTTTTACCTATAATTGCACCGTTCTGTGTAAAACTTTGTATGCACACTCCCTAGAGGTCAAGGAAAAACCTTTGCCCTGTATTTTTCACATCTTCCTTTTATAGCGCCACCAGCAGGCCGACTTATGTAAAACCCATTATTTTATACTACTCCTTCCAATGTTATCCAAATTTCACGCAAATCGGTACACATGATCTCTATAGTCATGTGATCACGACGGATGTGTTTGATTTTTCATATGCCATACTGATTGGCTAAGATTAGCATCTAAAGTTTGCATTATTGGCTTGTTTTGAACAAAATTCCGCAAATCATGAACGCACCGTCCAATTGCGCTCAAACTTTGCACGCACATTCACACTACTAGAAGCTCGCCCCCGCTACGCGGGGGCTCGCGTCTAGCCCGCGGCCACGCCCACGTTGCGCCCGAGGCCACTTGGCAACTCATATAAGTGGCGTAGCGTCATGAGGGTCAGTGGGGCCGTGGCGCGGTCAGTGAAGACCCTGTAGTGCGGATATGTGGCATAGAGGGGCAGATTGTAAATCCCCAGAGGAAACATCCGTGGGCTACCATTGGTTCAGCGATGTGTGCGGTCGCCCTGCGGCCCCTCCTCCTCCACCAATGTGCAGTATTGAGAGCCCTGACGTCACAAGAATTGGAGCGATGGGCACTGCACTGTGGTTGGTTAGGGTACACCTAGGGCCCAGGTAGAACCCAGTTAAAGCCTGCATGGGCAAACCCAGTTAGGACCCGCCTTGGTCCCACATAAACATGGCTAGTTGGGGCCCACCTAAGGGCCAGGTAGAAGCTACTTATAGCCTGCATGGGCATCGCAGTTGGGACTGAAGTGGATGCCGCTGACATTGCTGACATGGGGTCCATATGGTTTAGCCCACCTTGAAACCATATGGGAACTACGCTGGCATGCTGGCTGTAATGCAAACGCTGCATCATACCTGCAGTGTGTAGTTTGATGTTGTGTGTGTAGCAGATATACCTGCAGTGTGTAGATCAATGTCCATATGAAAGTCAATGCCCAGCAGTGTTTTTTTTCCCCAGCAGAGTTTCTAGTGTCTCTGTGTCTCTCTGGAAGAGGTTGCACATGAACTCTGCAGCCGCACTGAGGCGCTCCAACACGAACACTCTGACATTAAGCTGCTTCACACAACAAACATCAGCACCACGCTGCTGTTTGTCCAAAAGACACAATATCTCCTCTCCCACCGACGTCATGTGTTCATTTATCGACAGCCATACAGACTCCTTTTGACACATTTTACCTCGTTTATCCAGCTCTCACTGACTCTCCACATCGGGCTGTTATTTTGCTGCGATCAAGTCAACGATGTGAGAGATTAGCTATCACAGACGGACGGACAGGGGGTGAAACATAGTCTTGCGCCATGCCTTTCGGCCTGGCGGAGACAATAAAAAAACGAAAGTAAAGGAAATGGCCATTTCTGCAACAGAAGTAGTCAACAAACTATACTATGAAAACATGGGCCACATTGGCAAAGAATGTAAGAAAGAGGCAATCATGTAGAAAATAGCCGATCTACAAGCTTACAAAGCCTCTCAACGTGAGGCGTTTCGAGCTTGTAGATCGGCTATTTTCACAATATTTACTTGTGGAACGGAGTCAAACAGAATGGGGGGGTCCCAGATCAAGTACGTGTATTTGGGGGGGGGGGGGGGGGCGGCGGCGTGAAAGGGTTGATAAGCACTGCTCTAATTATCTGAAATCACTACATGACCATAATGCAGCCTAACATGCGTTGCAGGGGGCGGTCCTGCCATTACGTTAGTTACTGTAGTTGCTGTGGAGCTACATAGTTCTCCAGAAGACACACACAAACATACACCATCTACAATGGACGAACTGAGCAGCAATATTGACATTCACCACACGAACGTGCATTGTTGACAAAGTGATTGCACAGCCGCTGCAGGCATGACAACCACGTTAGCGTTAGCGACATGGCAGCTATCACAGCGCCCTGTCCGTCGTGCTGCAACTGCCTGTGATGGCTACAGCAGTAACAGCAAGCTGTCTGCGATGCCATTGTCTGGAGACTGCTCTTAGCGTGACACGACCAATGAGAGTGAGCGCTGTAGTTGTTGCTAAGATACGGTGGCGTCTCTGCCCCATAGCTTGTAGATCTCTCACACATGATTGGCGTAGGCTGCGTTGCCAGGTCTGACTTTGTGTCTAAGCAATGGTCGGCTTATTTTTGCGCGCCTTTGGGCTCGTTTGCATTGTGCGCACGGCAGCGCTTGTTTAGCGTACGTCAGCGCGACGTGGCAACGGACGTGGCAACGTGAAAGGTGATTGGCTGGTGAAAAGAAACACCCGGACGTGAATTGTGTGTTGGCGAAGTGATTTGCATAAGTATTGGAGCATAATGCGTTTGATATTAATTGTACATCCTGCAAGTACAGTGATGGGATGCGAAGCAGCTGGTGTCACAGGCAGAATATTGAGGAATTTTGGGGGAAAATGTGGAGTTAGTTGGGCCATGTGTCTGCTTGGCAATTGAGCACACACACTCGTGTACACTCCATGACTGTGGCCGTCAATTATGGTAGCAAGATGTTGAGGAACAAATGCCACCCTTTTAACATTGGCCTGTTATAGCGCCACCAACAGGTCTAATTTAGCGAAACATGTTTTTAACAAAATGCCTCAAATCATGAATGCAGTCAGTGTCCGATCGTCGTGCAAGGCCTAAGAAGAAATGGCAACCTTTTCACGTTGGCCTATTATAGCGCCACCAGGAGGCCACAATAGCCTACCTGACCTGGCGGAGACCTGTGCTCCGAGGAGCACTTTTTCTAGTTATTGTATTATTTTATTCTGTGTGTATGTGCATCCATGTTAATATGTTTATATGTGGGCATATCCGTGTGTGTGTGTGTGTGTGTGTGTGTGTGTGTGTGTGTGTGTGTGTGTGTGTGTGTGTGTGTGTGTGTGTGTGTGTGTGTGTGTGTGTGTGTGTGTGTCTGTGTGTGTGTGTGTGTGTGTGTGTGTGTGTGTGTGTGTGTGTGCGTGTGTCTGTGCGTGCGTGTGTGCGTGCTTGTATGTGTGTATGAGGGTATTGTATCAAATGGGGGTCTGTGGTCTAATGCATATCAAAGCGAGGGTCCTTGAAAATAAAAAGGCTGAGAATCACATGGCTCACAGTATCCAGGGTCCAGCTGAACTAGGCTTAAACCTGCTTCGACTTGTTCTTTTTCTCTTCTGTCTTCCCTGATCTCTCTCTCTCCCTTTCTCTCACTCACATCTCTCTCTCTGTCTCTATTTATGGATCGTTCCTGATACTTTCCTCTGCACAGCCAGAGATGTGGCGGGGAAAGTATTTTCAGTTGTGAGCTAGAACAATTGAACCACTGAAGTGATACTGTGTGTGTGTGTGTGTGTGTGTGTGTGTGTGTGTGTGTGTGTGTGTGTGTGTGTGTGTGTGTGTGTGTGTGTGTGTGTGTGTGTGTGTGTGTGTGTGTGTGTGTGTGTGTGTGTGTGTGTGTGTGTGTGTACACCAGCCTCTGTATATATATCATTCATGTGAGCTTTGTTGCCTACTTAATTGTAATTCACTAGCTGCTGCTACATAGGTATTGTCTGGTGTCAGTTGCTTTATCCCGTACCGACAGCCGATTGTGCTGTTGTGAGATGTCTAATTAGTGTGTGAGCTGAGAAAGAACAAATCCTTTACGACAGACTCTGTGTACTTCAAGCGAGCAGTAAATAGGGCTTCACAGCAGCAACCATGGTATGGTTATGTATATGTATTACATAGCCACGGTAAAAGCCAGAGAGGGGGTTGCACGGTTCGTCACAGAGACTTGTTCAACTCACCCAGCCTCTGGAGACCGAACTGACCAAAGCCTTTTCCTCGTACGAAGCCTTGGTAGACGAAGGAGCTGGATGAAGGGAGGTAGGACACCTGGGGAGGAGGAGGAGGAATGGAGAGGACAGATACACACAGCAACTGTCAGTCTGTGCTTGAAAAAAGGTGTATCATCATCAAAGTGTCAGCCGCTGCCATGTCGCAGAGAAAGGAAATATCACGTCACAGCGGTTGAGAGGAGCTCTGGACGGATGATATTTAATTTGACACTCGACGCTTCTCTGATCGTGAGCACGAGCGTAAACAAGGCCATGAAAAGCCGCGGCCCGGTGCCGTCTACACCACAAGACACGTCCGGAGGAATGCTTGAATTCGCATGCAAGTCGAGTAAATGCGTATACATTGTGTGTGATAAGCTGCGACCAGCTATTGGTTTGCCTGGAGGTTGCATGATGTGAGTTAGGATGCAAAGTACAGACGCGTCGTACAATATTACATTAAATGAATACAAATCACGGTTAGGTGTTGTGTGTCCTCCCTGCCATGGCATCGCAACAGTCATCAATGGTTTTGTATTGTGGCCGCACTTTAATGGTCTGGAGCGACAGACAGACCAATCAACAGAGTGGCTTATTAAAGATCAACAACAATGTGTGTTGTATAAAATGTTTCTCCTATAATGACACGCCCAAAATAGGGACGTCAGGTTGAAAGTGGTTAAGTCTGTCTGTGGGTTATATAAATATTTAACAATGAAAAGTTGTAACACGAGCTTGTGACCAAAATAATAACTATAATGGACCCATTGGAACAAAGGTTATTTTTCCTATTTCCTGAAAAGTAATGGTTTTGCACATACAAGGTTCGATGATAATTATGTAAACACCTGAAAGACAAGGACACACACACACACACGGGCACACACACACAGACACTGTGACCTGCTTTATTTAAATTCTAGCTGGAGTGTGTTGCACTGGAGGTGCAGTAGGTGGGTGAGCGTAATATGGAACAGGGGAGGGAAGGCGGCCTGTCGAGCCCTGATTACCAAGCAATGATTTAACTGACATTTTAATTAAAGAGAAAACTCTTGGTGGGCCCTACATCTCCCCAGAGTGACAGGGTTAGTGTGGGTGTGTGTGGCTCTGCATATTTCTCAATTTGCCACTTGTTCATTTGCGCACGCTATATACGCGCGGCTCACGGTGAGAATTCAAACATGTACGTGTATTATTGTGTGTGTGAGTGTGTGCTTGTGCGCTGGTGTGTATGTATGTGTTTAAGTACTGTAGGCGTGAAACCATGTGCCCTTCACTCGGGCCCTTTATTGAGTGTGACCCCAGTACTTGTACTTACATGTCCGTCAAGGGCCCAGTTGTCTATTTTGAACTTGTTGACAAAGATCTCCACAGGGCCTCTGATCTGGTGCACCTGCAGCAGCAGTTGGGCTTCCTCTCTCTTATAGGTACCTGAACAGAGCACGGTGGGATGGGTTGATTAGCCTTTGCTACTGACCGAGGATAATGCGTTTTATGAAAAAAACTATGTTCTATAATTCACCATACTTGACCCATAATTCAATGTTTTTATTTACGCCGTGACACAGAAGAGGTCAGCCGTCTAGAACAGCATCTGTCTGTTTGTCCGTCTGTCCCCCACATGTTGCCCAAATATTGAGATGACTGATGTCATTAATGTCTCTGTTGGTGTCTGCAGCTAATCCACTACTCCGATCAGCAGGCCAAGGAACACAATCCCCAAACATTTTTCAAATCTGTCAACAACAACTGTTTGTGTGAATTTATAAAGTCCTTGATACACTGCAAGCGTCAGACGCGCACGTTATCAAATGCACCCATTGTTTACAACAGCTGGCGCCACCCAGGAGGCGTCAATTAGACCTGTGGGCACAGACAGTCCAAAATGAGTTGGAGAAACAGGCATTGTTCCCTAAACCCTGATGTCATATCAATGATCTCAAGATATGGGTATAAAAGGGACACAGGCAGCAGCGTAACGAGGCAACAGTGGGCCCTCAACGCATAGTGGTCACCGCGGGCCCTCACACCCCCCCCCCGCCGTGGCCGTCGGGGATTTTAAACAAAACAGAACATACAAAACAGCCCAAACTGTGCATTTCGGTCTATAAACCAAGAAGATAGTGGCGTACTGTTCAGTAGTTACGAGGTCTATATGAACGTGTACCTCGCCTCTTCTGACTTCCAGTGTTGCCAGATTTTGCGAGAGAATTTTACCGACGGCACGGGTGGGCACCAAATGACTCTGGGCCACAACGCAACTGCGTTATCTGCGTCACGGTAGTTACGCGTCTGGACATAGACAGACCAATACAAAGATCTCCATATATGGGCATAAAAGGGACACAGACAGACAAGTCGGGAGTGACGCAAGGTCAGGCGGTTCTTTTTTATGATACCAAGTATAGAGGTGGAATCCGTCCAACAAAGTATATATGGATTAAGTGGTTAAACAAGCTCAGTTTAACCCCCCCCCCCCCACTGTACAGACCTGCCAGTTTGAGCTCCACGCCACTGTGGTCGATAAGCGTCCCGTTGACTCGGTTGCTGAAGGGTTCAAAGGCATTGATGCTGAGCATGGCTGGCTGCTTCTTCCCCAGGTACTCGTAAGAACCCCTCCACAGAGAATTCTTGGCAAACACACCACCTGGGACTAAGAGATGGAGGAAGGGAGAGAGAGAGAGAGAGAGGAAAGGACAGATGGAGGGATGAGAGAGGGAGGGGGGAGGCAACGGGGAAGGCAAGGGAGGTAAGCAGGCAAGTAGAGGGATGAAAAATAAAATACAAACACTTGTATTTATTCCAAGAATAGAAAAAAAACTTCAAGAGTCTTCGCTGTCAGTAAAATCCAGACGAGAGGGAAATACAGACCACAATAAGTGGTGTTTGTTTTTGTACCTCTTAGTGTGGTGGGAGGTTCCTGCACAGTCCCCACGGGGTTCAGACCACTTGGACGGGTGTCAGCTGAACAGCAAAAGACAAAAATAGACCTTAAGTCAGATAAAATATGTGTATAGAGGTTATCTCTGAAGCGCTGTAAATATGTGCCTCAGGAAGAGAGAGAGTGAGAAAGAGAGAGACAGAGGGATTAAGGAGGTGAAGAGGGAGGGAGGGATAAAGATAAAGTAGGTACTGTAGTAGGCAAGTAGAGGAATGAAAAATAAAACACAAACACTTGTATTTATTCCAAGAACAGAAAGGAACTTCAGTAATCTTCACTCATGGTGCTCATAATTGCTCTACCCATTTAGCATGAAAGGTCATATAAGGTGTTGAATGCAAGCACACTGTATTTGCATAAGTCTGTTTACATGTAGACATACACAGGCACAAATAAACACAGCTGACACACATAAGCATGTGCACGCATGCACGCACGCACGCACGCACGCACGCACGCACGCACGCACGCACGCACGCACGCACGCGCCCTATGTTTTATTAGCTGTCAGGACTTTGAGCTGCTCCTCAGGTGCTGTTAATATCCTGTACATCGGTGCTAAGGCCAGCATTCTCTCCTACCTCCAGCCTCAGAATATCCATCAGCCTGCCGTACTTCAGCAACCCTCCTCAGCCTGGCATCCATCAAGAAGCACACATACTGTACTGTACGTACCCCCCCCCCCCCTCTGGAATAGCCCTTCCCCTATTTAAGCCATTAGCATCTACCATAGATAATTGTGAGTCTCTATGACTCTATTTTTCCTATATGTATTTAGAGACCAGTGCCCCGGGGCAACTTAATGGCAGTCTATTTATCTGATAGACCTTGTTAACACCGCCCAGACATTTATAAGAGGTTCTTTTCTCGCTAACCTAATCAATGGGACACATTGGCCTAATCAGGTTCTGGGCCCCTTGTTAATGTTTCATAATCTTAAACGTGCATGTGCATGTGCATGTGCGTGTGCTGTGCGTGTGCGTGTGCGTGTGTGTGTGCGTGCCACACAAATGAGTGGTTCCATGCCGTGTAAATGCCCTGTTATCCCGCGCCTGGGTTGTTGGCCGGAAACAGATGATCTACAAGCTCACAAAGCGTCGCATTTGCGCCGCATTGTGAGCTTATAGATCGGCTATTTTCGGTGCACGACACCCACGCGCAACTAAGCATAACGCAGGCCTAATTGTGTGATGGATGGCCGTCCCATTCTGGCGTGTGTCGGAGGATGAGCAAGTGTTAACACAGCCATTCATCAACATTAGCTGAATCCCCCTATCACTAAACATTAGCCACCACTCTCCAGCCAACAATACAAAACCCAGTGGTTTGAATAAACATTGCTAATGAAAATCGCACATTATAATATGATGAGGCACCTAGAATGAGGCAAGTGCTTGGCTGGAAATGAGAACGGAATTATGCTCACTTATACTCTTTTTAGTCTGAAATAAAGAAAATGTTAAGTATGCACGGTCATTGTGTGTGTGTGTGTGTGTGTGTGTGTGTGTGTGTGTGTGTGTGCGTGCGTGCGTGCGTGCGTGCGTGCGTGCGTGCGTGCGTGCGTGCGTGCGTGCGTGTGTGTGTGTGTACACGCACGGGCGTGCGTGCAGCTTTGTATTTCAAATTCTATCTGGCAAAAGAGCTGGGATGAGCCACCAGCTGTTCGCATTAGTTGCGTAATAAAAATATATTCTTGAAAACTAAACCGCATCTGTGTGCTTCTGCTTCTGCTAACGTATTTGCATTTTTAACTTTCCGTATATTGCATCTCTCTTGTATTGCTCTTAACCCAGGGACTGCAGATGCAAATTAGTCACAGTACATTGCTAACTCTGGTCCAACAGTTCTGCTGTGTATGACTCATGTTAAATAAATAAATAAACAAAATAAATAAATAAAATATGAAGTTGAAGCACCATCGTTTGAAGCTAACCATGGTGTGTTCCTTACCCCAGTGGTTCTCAAACTTTTTCATGTCAAGGACCCCCCAAATTATATGTATTTGGCCACGGACCACCATCTAAAAAATATTGCGCTATGAGCTTGTACGGTATATCTGCATTTTTTTTATAGCCAAAGTATAAAATATGGTTTGAATGATTGTGACGCTATCAGGGGCGTAGCCACGGTGGGCATAGCTAGGCCTGGGCCCACCCATTTGTTTTTTCTGCCCACCCAAAAAAAAAAAAAAAAAAAAAAAAAAATATATATATATATATATATATATATAACTTTATTTTTATTTTTTTTATATCATATTCAGCCAGTTTGATAACCACGTGCTCGGTCCGTGCACACATGCACCCACCCACAACTCCCTTAGCCCAGCCTCGGTTAGCGTTCTGGCTACGCCACTGGACACTATATTAACACATTTTGCTGGGGACCCCCTTGTAAAACCCCACTTTGAGAACCATTGCCTTACCCGCGCAGAGGGGAGGCTTTCCCGTCCAGCTCCCGTCCGACCTGCAGGTCCTGTGCTCAGATCCCCCCGCCAGGTAGAAGCCAGGCTGACAGGTGTAGATCAGGGTGTAGCCCAAGGACGGTAGCTCTATGGCGCTCACATCCGCCTGGGCTGGCAGCTCTGGTTGGCTGCAGTGGTGGGCTGGATGCATAGTTAAGATAGAAAGATACCGTTATTGATCCTGCGGGAAATCATTTCAGGTGCTAGAGACAGCACAGCAGTAAAAGTTACAGACACAGGGCAACGATTGGATGGATGGATGGAGACAAAAGGACACGATGCAGAGGTGGTGGTAAGTTGAGATGGATAAAATCATTATTATTTATGTATGTAGTAGACAGGTTGTGTGTGTGTGTGTGTGTGTGTGTGTGTGTGTGTGTGTGTGTGTGTGTGTGTGTGTGTGTGTGTGTGTGTGTGTGTGTGTGTGTGTGTGTGCGCGTGTGTGTGTACACTGACCGATGCACTCTGGTTGGAAGCCGCTCCAGGTGAGGTTGGGCAGGCAGGTACGTGAGATGGAACCCTGCAGCAAATAACCCTTCCTACAGCTGAAGAACACAATGCTGCTGATCTGGAGGGTTAAAAAAAACACACACACACACACACACACACACACACACACACACACACACACACACACGTTATGTTTTGGCTTTACATACATATGGTAAGCATGCGTGCAGTGCACACATTCACTGTTACAACTACAACTACTACATCGCTGACTTCCATCCAGGCTGTGGCTGCATGTTGGTTACTTGTTCACATACAGCATGCTATGTCATATACACACATACTGTTTGCTTGACCTCAGATGCTTAACTAATTATTTTTTTTACTGTAAATAGCACGTTGTTGAGACAGATGCTAGTGTGATGTTCGCCTGGTATCCTAGCTACTGTACTTTGAAGCACTACATTGTTCTTCTTTGCACTGTACTTACAGTACATGTGCACTTTTAAGTCACTCTGGATAAGAGTGTCTGCTAAATGCGATGCGATGTGCACAGCCTAGTTATCAAATCAGCCTAAAGCTCCTTACACACCGGGTGCGATTTTTTCATGCGAATAATACGTTTTTTTTAAAAAGTCAATGCAAGCTTCCATGGAGCGAAAAAGCGAAGTGAAAACACGTCTTAATTATTTGGAACGAGTCCGAATTTTGCGTATTTTCGCATAATCGCCGGTGTGTAATGACCTTATTTAGTCTTCACGCTGTACCACAGCAGTATGACATATAAATGCCATTTCTAGAGTGTTGATTTTTGTGTGTGTAACATTTTGCATTTGACCTAAACTTGCTACATGGATTCGGATTTGAATGAGAGCAGATGTGCTGCATTAGCACAGGATTCTTTTTTTATTATTATTTTGCGAACAGGGGCTTACTGATGTGATTTTGTTAACTAAGTATGCTGGCACAGTAACCAATCTGTTGCTTTAATGAAACGCAGGGAAAATAACTCGTGTCCAGAATCAGCATAAGTTAGGGATTTTCAAGTTCGTATGCAGCTAACACATCAGCACAGTATGGCGCTATGAAATCTCCTCCGCAGATGTATGGCCACGATTCATTGCCTGTGATAGACTAAGTACACAGCAAAATCCTGTTGTGTTCATTTAGCTGTGAGAGTGTACAAAATGTGTTCACCCTCCGAGTTACAAATGGATAGTGAAGTATATTCTCACCTGGAAGCCCTGACTGTTGTTCTGACTCCCAAACAGGGGAGCGCCGGGGTCACCGCAGGTGGTGTGACTTGGGTCTGTAACAACAAACCGTGTTAATTGCACAACACAATCTTTTCATGTGAACTGTGGCAAAAAAACGTGCCCTGTTTATTTTTATGATGTCTCTCAGGACGCCTGAGTGCGCACACACACACACACACACACACACACACACACACACACAATTAATATTTAGTCAGGCCTGGGGCTGCATACACACAGGCATGATTGAAGGTCATAAATTAACGAATGCTGGCTACACTGCGCAAACTGTATGCGTGTAAGCACACGTATGCGCACACACGCACGCACGCACGCACGCACGCACGCACGCACACACACACACACACACACACACACACACACACACACACACACACACACACACACACACACACACACACACACACACACACACACACACAGGCAAGGAAAACACACAAAACCACACACTCAAGGACACAGACACACACATAGAGCAACACGCACCAACACACACACCCACAGAGAGACATAAATCCGACAAAGTGATTCATTAGTAAGCCCGTCTGTGATGTGAAGCGGCTCTGTATCCTTGCTCTGTGCAGCTTACAACACAATGACAAGCTCTCAGGCCTTATCACTCCACACAACCCTCTTAATCAATTACCAAAGTCTGCAGCCAAGGATGTGTTCGATTACATTATCACCCCACCAGTCCCACAAACGCATTGTGTTGATCCATAGAGGTTCAATCACAACTTATGTAAGCTGTTGTACCTTAGTGGGTGGGAGCTCAGTGGCAGTGTTGCCATGTTCGCTTATTAATAAGCTACTTTGGGCTTGTTTTTCTGCATGTAAATATTGGTAGTTGCGGGTTGCGTTTTTTTAGGCTTGTTTCGTAAGTGTAGTTGCTTATTTGTAGCCTGGTAAAGGTAAACCATCCCGGTCGCATGAATTCTTGCTTATTTGGGCTTCCTTCCTAAATATTGTTTCAACCAGTGGTTCTCAAACATTTTCATGTCAAGGACCCCCAAATAAATTTTATTTCTCTGCGGACACCCAATCTGAAAGTATTTTGTGCCAGGGAGCCCCGTACCAGATTTGTGTTGTTAAAATGTTTCAAAAATATTCCCCATTTGTCACTTTTTTGACCAGATTTTTTTTTAAATAGCAGTTTTACAAGCTCACAACGTGTTGCATCGCAACGCATTGTGAGCTTGTAGATCGTCTATTTTCAAATAGCCTACGTACGTATGTATAGGTTTAAAGTGCTCATGTGGCCTATAGTTGCTTCTTTTGGGCTTGTTAGACCTGGTTGCTTATTTATCTCGCAAACCATGGCAGCACTGTTCAGTGGGCCATTTGATCTGCTCTACAGAGAAGGGAGCATTGCCGCCTGCAAAACTTTTAATGGCTGCTTCACTTTACCAATAATAATCTCCACGTTATATAATGTGCCTTCAAAGCGTGTAATGTGCGCATCCACTACCTACTGTATTCATGTCCTATCATAATGGGTTCCTTTTGCACTCGCTTAATGCTCTGTGTCTTAATTGTCTTAACCACTAGAACACTAGTGACCCTACC
The DNA here is from genome assembly GCF_963454915.1 of Gymnoscopelus microlampas. Taxonomy (NCBI): domain Eukaryota; kingdom Metazoa; phylum Chordata; class Actinopteri; order Myctophiformes; family Myctophidae; genus Gymnoscopelus; species Gymnoscopelus microlampas. The sequence goes on from NC_139952.1 coordinate 23,088,646, forward strand.
CTGGGCATGTCGGAATAGGCAAACATTTGGCGACAATAGGTAAACCTTCAGCAAAAATAGCAGATCTACAAGTATGGAGGCCTGGGGGGCCGCGGTCAATGACGTACTGTAGGTAGGTTCAAATGTAATTTAGATAGCATGTTATTTAGACAGATGCTAGGTTCATTGTTTACCTGGTATCCTATGGTTTCTATAGTTTCAATGTACCATTTTTTTTTATTATAGTAGCCTATGTTGTTTAGACTGATTCTACAGTAGGTTCTTGGTTTATGTGATCCAAGTTTACTGAGGCACTACACCGTCTCTCTGCATTTGATGTACAGTACAGTATGTGTTTACCTTGCTTGTAAGGCGCTCTGGATAAAGAGCGTCTGCTAAATGCCTAAATTGTAAATTGTATATAGGGTTTAAGTGCTTAGTGTATGGTATAAAGCACTTTAAATTGCCTTGTTGCTGAAATGTTCTATAGAAATAAACTTGCCTTGTATTACAATGCGGTAACTTAAGGGGCAAAATGAAGTCAGAGGCTTTCACTGCATTCTCTGGCGGTTACTTTCCGAACGGGAAAGTTAATATGCTTTCACGAGTGCCTCTCTCGGGGCACCAAACTATCAGAGAGGCCAATTTGAGAACACTCAACAATCCCTGAAATAGTCGCATTTATAAGGGGAAATCAAAGTCATAGCCAGAATATCAACGGAGTAATCTCAATTGAAAGACCTCGCACACCTCCCTGCCTCATGCTCACCTATGCAGGAGGGCTGCGTTCCGCTCCAGGTGCCGTCGTACTGACAGTACCTCCTGGACGAGCCCACCAGGACCAGAGGAGGGTAACAGGAGAAGGACACAGAGGAGAGGTAGGTGAAGCCTCGATCCTCCCTGCGCCCCTGAGCTGGGATCCCCGGGTCTCCACAGAACACAGCTACACAGAGAAAGAGGGGGAGAGACACAGGGGGGAGGAAGAAAGAGAAAGAGAGAAAGAGAGTGTGTATGTGGCGCTGTTATGGCGACAGGTGGAGTGGTGTGTTCGTCTCGTCTTCCTGGTGTTTGGACTAAATCTCCTAGTTTATGGTTAGTTTTTAGTTTATCTGCCGATGTCTTTTATGCTTCAAGAGTCAGTTTGGACTACTGGGGGAAGTTTAACAACTTATGGACTACTAAGTAAGGACATTTGTTGAAGTGTAACCTGTTGCGTGGTCCCTGGGGACAAATGAACTAGAAGGCTATCACGCTGATGGATCCAAACGGAATTGGGATTATCCGCTACACAAGGGAAAGCCTTCTGTCGATGCGGGGAGACTATCAGTTACAGACATTACACGGATGTTTTGATAGAATGAGATCATACAATCAGACACCGGACTACCAGCGGAGTTCAACGCGGAGCTCAACGAGGAAGCGGGGGAGGAGAGGAGGAGTGGGGCAGAGGCTCGATCACGATTGTAACGGCAGTGATAAACAAAGCGGGGGTGGGCTATGTATGTACATACATGACGCATGGTGTAAAACTGTCAAAATACGGAGTCATATTGTTCACCTGACATCGAACTGCTCTCTGTGAATCTGAGACCTAGATATCTCTCCCGTGAATTTGGCCGGCTGAACATTGTTCTGGTTTACATCCCCCCCTCCTCTGGCAATATACCCGCACAGCAGAGGCTATCTCTGCGTGCGTTCATCGCATAGAGAACGATGCCCCAGACGCCACTGTCTTAACATTGGGCGACTACAACAGCTGTCGGCTCAAAAAGACTTAAAGAGTTATGGTAACGTGAAGAAAGCATATAGGGCATACACGAAACCCCCATTAAGTACAGCTGATCATAATGCCATTTAGTCCCCATGAGGAGGTGGAAGGGTGCTCAAGAGAACAAACCCTTATAAGGCCCCAGGTCCTGACAACATCCGTGGGCGCTTGCTGAAGGTTTGTCATGAGCAGCTGGCTGAGGTCTTCTGTAATCCCTTTAACCGTTCTTTGTCTGAACACTCCATACCAATCATATGGAAGTCCTCCATCATTTGCCCAGTCCCTAAGAAAAGTAACCCCACTGCAATAATGACTACCGCCCCGTAGCCTTAACATCTCTGGTGATGAAGAGCTTTGAAAGGCTCATTCTACCTCAGCTACAGAGGGAGGTTAGTGGGCTTACAGACTCGGAGAAGTGTAAGTCCTTTGTCAGGATGGTATTTGTGGACTTCTCAAGAGCATTTTACACCGTGCAACCTTATCTGATGGGACAGAAACTCCTCCGGATGAATGTCAACCCCCACCTCATACTGCTCATTCTCTCTTTCCTCACAGATAGACACCAGACCGTTAGATTCAACGGCAACTACAGCTCCAACAGAACTGTATCTACTGGGGCAGAACAAGGATCTGTCATCTCACGAGTCCTGTTCACCCTGTATACAGATGACTGTAGCAGCTCAGACCCTGAGATGCTGTTCATCAAGTACTCTGATGACAGTTATCGTCGACACCACTAACTCGCATCATTGGGATAATGGAAAGGTTTGCAGAGTGGTGTGAGAACAACTTCCTTCCTGGACCTAAACCCCAGCAAAACTAAGGAACTGCTGGTGGACTTCAGGCATGAACCGCCCACTCCCCCCGGGCCCTGGAGATAAATGGCCTGACAATAGAGTGCGTTGAGGAGTTTAAATACCTTAACACCACCATCAACCACAAGCTCGCCTTTAAGACCAACGCTGAGAGTATTCACTCTAAGTGCCAACAACGACTGTTCTTCCTCAGGAATTCAAGCCTTTGAGGAATCCATAATGACCTTCAACATCACTGCACGGTGTGGCGTGATGCGCACCATCAACTGGAAACCTCTCGACAGGGTTGTTAAGATCAGTGGTAAGAGATCATTGGGAAGGACCAGGAGCCACTCAGCAGTATCCACACGAAACGGACAGTAAAGAAGGCCTCTCAAATAGCTGAGGACAACACACACACCCTTCACACCCATTACAGGCTAATGCCCTCAGGCTGTCGATACAGAGCCTCGACATTCTCCAAGAGGTGCTCAGCTAGCTTCGTGCCTGACTCCATCAGACTGCTGAACGCCGTCCGGGTCTGGTGGAGCCCGGACTGCCCCCCCCCCCCCCCCAAGACGTTGAACTATTTAACTATTTAAACAGACTCCCCTTCCAACTGATAGGTAGTTTGCATATCGTTTATATTATTTATATACATATAGAATTGTATATGCATATAAACATATGGATTTTTATATATAATGCTTTTAAGTACTGCAGTTTTAAATGTCGTTTTTCTTTATAGTGACCTGGGTATCTATGTATTCTGACTGTATGTTGTCTTCTTTTAACCTCTGTACAATCTATATCTAAGACACCCGAAAGGAAAATAAAGTAGTTTGAAGTTTGAAAGAAAGAAGATTAAGTTTGAGATTATTATGATCAATAAGTAATGTTTGATGTGTTTGATGATCATGTCATTGTAATGCTCATATCACTATTAATACATTGAGAGCATTCAACAAAATTTCATATTTTGCTTCTTTTTGTTTGCTTTGTCAGCAAAACAAACCGTAAGAAAAACAAACCGATGCCACATATCGTCGCCTTGTATCTCCATATTTAGACGTTTAATGTTTTTTCGCACATTTATGCCCTACATCATACAAGATTGTCGCACAAAAGTAGTGAAAATAGCCGATCTACAAGCTCACAACGCCTCGCATTGCGAGGCGTTGTGAGCTTGTAGATCGGCTACTTTCAATATTTTAAAAGGTTTCCACCCGACAGCGACGATATGTATTATTTATATATGAACCACTGCTATTAATAATCAAGGAATAAATGAATAGTCAATGAATAGTGCACTTACGGAAGCACTGGGGCTTCTCTCCGCTCCAGTTGCCCGGGCCCTGGCAGGTGAGGACCGTGGGAAGGGAGAGCTGATAGCCTTGGTTGCAGGCATAGCTGATGCTGGAGCCCCAGGTGAAGTCGGTGCCCACCACCTGCCCGTTGGGGATGACGGGCGGAGCCGCACACACGATGGCTGGAAGGACGCCACACCAAGGTTATTATAACGAAAAATAAAAATTTAAAAACATTTTCGTTAACTGAAATACAAGAACTAATAACTAACTGAAACTGCATTGTGTGTTTACAAAACAAACTAAAACGAATTGAAATGATAGACAAAATGTCCTTAGTTTTCGTTTTAGTTCATTTATTTATAAGCTTATTCAGTAACTGAATATATTTTTTAAATATAAATAAAATATTTATATTTAAATAAAATGTAAAAACTATTATTTACTTATAAAAACTAATACAAACTAGCAAATCTGCTCTAGAAACTAATTTAAAACTAACTGAATTAGAAAAAAAAAATCTAAACGAACTAAAACTAAACTAAAATCCCAAACTATTATAACCTTGCACCACACAGAAACAAACCCGTTGTACGTACAGCAAGAGCTTGTATTACCTCAAGCCTGATTTGTACTTACAGTCGTATAATGGTGTTCCGTGGCCAGAATAGCAAATCTATACGTTCACATTGGAACGTGTTGTGAGCTCGTAGATCGGCTATTTTTGGACGAGGGACACATTCCTACGGCTATAAATTAGGCATTACTTTACCTTTGATCGGAAAGAGAAGACCTACATTGGGGTGTTATTTAATTCAGTTGGGGTGCTCTGTGCTTTGATTTCTTTATAGAGGGTTACATAATGGGACCATTACTTCAGAATGAATATCGAAGCTGAGGGAAATTATAATTATTCAGAATGCCTCGGTGGCTTAAAAGGAACACAAAGAACTTTTTGTTCCTTCCTTCCCATTCACTGTACTTCCAGGAGTATAATCAGATTACGATCTCCATCGTGTTTGTGTGTATAATACCTTTACACTGGGGTTTGGTTCCATTCCAGGTGCGGTCCTTGGTGCAAATGAGCGTGGAGGCCCGGTCGGCGTCCATGGTGAAACCTGGAGTGCACTGGTAGCTGACGCTGTGGTTGTATGTGAAGTCACTCCCCAACCTCACACCGTTGGCCGGGACCCCCGGGTCGCCGCAGTTTATCACTGCAGAGATGGAGGAATGAGATGGAGGAATGAGATGGAGGAATGAGATCAGAGTTAGAGGTGTGTTTTGCATGTGAGAAAGAGAGAGAGAGAGAGAGAGAGAGAGAGAGAGAGAGAGAGAGAGAGAGAGAGAGAGAGGAGAATCAAAGCAAAGTAAGCAGAAAGGGCTGAGCTCTCATTTAGACATTAGTGGGGGAAAAAAAACAATAGACGGATGCAGATGAAAAGGCGACGGATGGAACAAATCACTCCTTGAATGAAATGCCCCAATTAAATCCGCCATCGTTGATACGGTTTGCTACCGCATCATGGCTGAGCCATATTATTTGATGATTTCATTTGCTTAGCTTTTGATTGTATTTGTTAAGGCGGTAAATCAATATCATGCACTTAGGGTGGAATACAAACGAGTAAACAAACTACTTAAAACCGTCTCAAAAGCTGTATGATCCCGGCAGCCTAGAAACCCAGCAACACTCCAATTAAGACTCTGCTACTGCTGGACATATTTAACATGCAGTTTACAATTCAGACATTTAGCAGACGCTCTTATCCAGAGCGACTTTCTATAAGCAAGGTGAACACATACGTCAAATGCAGAGAGACAGTATCGTTGCTCAGTAAACTGGGATCACAGTTAAACCATAACCTAGCATCAGTCTAAATAATATACTATCAAAAATAAGTTGTACAATGTTAATCTGTACAATGTAAACATTCTGAATAATACCAACTAGAGGAATTAGTGCACAGTCTGTGACAGAGCAGCAAGTTCAAGTCAAGCCTCAAGTTTTGGAAACAGGTCTCCTATCTCCAGCTCTGCCCATCTCCATGACTGAAGTTTGGCAGTGCCCAGGCAGTTACCAAGATGACTTCAAATCAAGGCTAAACTAACAGTAGACCTGTGTGCTGAGACACTGAAACATTTCAACTTGCTTTGTTCTTTGAATACACTATTGCTCCAGAGTTCTACTGGGTCAAATCTGAATGAGTTTTTCCTTCTTCTTGTGTCTTGAGGCAAATCAGGTCTAAAGTAAGTAAAGTAATAAGCAAATCAAGTCTCATGGCACAGGAGTCTATAAGCCCAGTGTCAAGTCCTGTTTTTCGCAACGTAGCCTACTGTAAGTCTGGGGAGAATCTAAGGGCCCTATTTTGGGGAAACAGGGAACCAGCATGAAGCACAGTCAACAGCATGGCTGAGGCGTGGTGATGGATTCTTTTTAACATTTTCTAGACTGGAGAAGGGCGGAGTAGCTGTGGTAGAGTGGTGAGATGGGTTGGATGATCATAGGTATCCAGCAGAGTGGCCTGTCTGTTCTGTATGACAGTCAGGTGGTGAAGCGGGCGAATTCCATTAGAGCCTGACTGATGCCAGATTTGTCAGATACTGTATGCCGATCCCAATTTTGGAGAAGTTTATATTTGAGAACATTTAACTTAAAAGCAACTAAATACAAATAAACACAAATACCTTTTACAAATTACAAATCTTCATAATATGAAAATAATTCAAATGTAATTACTATTATACTATGAACAAGTAAATCTAAATATCTAAATATAAACTCAACCAGTGTCTTCTATTCTATTCGAAGACATTTTTTAAATTGCCTATCTATAAGCTTGTAGATCGGGACACACCAGCTGCATAATTGACCATATCAATGGCATCATCGGCGAAACCGATATATCGGTCTGGCTCTAAATTTCATCTCGTCTGACTACACCCACCCTCTTCATCAGGAGCTTCAATTCCTACCCCCCAGCACCCGCTGACGATTCCCCTCAGTCAAGACAAACAGTTACAAACACTCATTCATCCCCACAGCTACCACCATTACCCTCCTCAACGTAGGGACAAAGAGGTAGCTCACCCATCATGCTGATCTCTGTTTGCGTTTTGCCGCTGGAAAGTTTCTGTTGATGTATTTGTTATTTTTATTATTGCAATGCTATGCTGGTCATACTTTATGACAGGTTAGTTATCATTGTATTGTTCTTATTGCTGTTCTGATGATTATGCTTTGCTTGTTCATTGATGCAGTGCTGCTGAGTCTGTGCTACTCTTACTAATGTGATTTCATGTTTGTTTGTATTTTATGTTGCACTCAGTGCTGCAAAACCGATTGCCCTTCAGGGACAAATAAAGTTGAAGTTGATTAAGCGAATATATTGTCAGTGGGTGTGTTGCAGGTGGATTCAATCAAGACCAATCAAATTATCGCTTTTCATTACATTTAAGAGCAGTGTGCTGTGTGTACAGTAACTTCCACAGAAGAACCCTACGGTATGCAAATATTATTACTTCCTATAGTCTCTGTCTAGGCGCACAACAGTTGTCTCTACATGCCGGTAGGCCTGTTTCAAGCAGGAGGGCAGCAGACGGTGCAAATACTGGTTCTTGTTGACTCAAAATTGCAGTACACTGCTGACAGGCAAACAATACCTGCCCTAATGCACCCTCCTTCTTCATGGGCACATGGCAATTAAGTCCCTAAAATATCAAACACATGCAGGCGGGGAAAACATGCACTGCGCCCTGGACATTTTTCAATTAGCATCTCACGCCAATGTGCCAACTCCAAAATGTAACTACTCCAAAAACAACTCATAATAGTGCAATAGTGCAAATTAGAAATACAATCGTGCCCTTTTTTTTCTTTCAGCAAACTTTCAGCATAGTTAGTAATTGCCATAATATACAGGGGTGCACATAACTTTTTAGGTCTGGTACGCAGAAGAGCACCTGGACATGTGACTTGGTGCGCATGGCGCCCGTCCCGTTTTGTCAACAGAGGGGGGGGGGGGGGGGGGGGGGGGGGGGGTTCAGCACGGTGCCCACCGGACAGTTTTGTCAACGGGGGGGGGGGGGCGGGGGCGAGAAAAAAAGGACGCTCTGCTTCTAAATTCCGCCGATTTTTGCCGTTTTTTTTTCTCACGCTGTTAGATAAAGCCCCCAAGGTTGGTGCCCTGTGCTGCTGCGCTGATTTTATCCGCCAGATTGGGACGTTCACGGCATATTTTGCACCATTACGGTGCGTTCATCATCGGTGACGAGTGCCTCTAACAGCCGCTGCTGGCTGCGTGCACGCAGCGAGGCAATGCGAGGCGATGCGAGGCGACGCGAGTCATATCTCTACCCCTGTGCCTAATGGCTGTACATGGGGCCGACGCGTGCTTTAGAGTGATTGTGTGAGTGTGGCTTCAGGAAGTAAATTCCTAGCCTCGATCTCCAGGCTTTTATTTTTTAGTTTTGCTAAAAAATAAAAGCTTGGAAATTCCTGTCCCAGCTGTTGGTGCGCAAAAGCGCCTTGCGTCGTCTGATGTGGTGCGCATTTTTTATTTTGGGTGCGCATGCGCACCTGCGCACCAGTTATGTGCACCCCTGATAATATACATTTTCAGCTGTGGAGGGAAGTCAGATTTGACCTCTGAAAGGTTAAATCTGGAATGGAATAGTGGACATTTTGGATTTGACCTCTCACGGTCCTCAGAGGTCAAATCTGACTTCCCTCCAAACATTATTGCATATAATAACTATGCTGAAAGTTTCATGCTTCTTACAAGAAGAGAACAATTTGCTAAAAAAACATGGGAGCTTATCCGCTGTACTCTTAAGTCTCAAGTCAACTCTGGGCTGCGATTCCCAATAGCCTGACTGAACGCGTGCATAGTCCTTTAAAGGTCAACTCCCCCAGGTTTGGGAGTTTTCTGGGAAGACTTGTTATGTGATGAGACATGTCCCTTGGTGTGATAGGTCTCCAAAGTCACACAAAGCATTTTATCTTCTCATTGCTCACTTTCCCTCTGGCATTGCAAACTGTCTAACCTGGAAGGGGGGTAAGAGAGAGTGGGTTAAGAGAGAGTGAGTAACAACACTGGCAGCTCTCACTAGGTGACTCAGCAACAACACAGCCTGAATCTCCATCTTCAGCGAAGACGCTGGGAATCTGGGGCAGGACAGGAAATGTACAATGAAGGAGCATGCAGTAATGCCTGACAACGTCTAAACTCTGGGCAGAATCCCCAGAAGCCTGAGGGTTCCCGGAGCCTCCCCAGAGCTGCAGAGTCCCCCCCCCCCCCTGACTAAACAAATGCTTGTATAGTTTTCTCACTGCAGAAGCTGCACTGCGCCGCCTGCAGCCAAAATGTCTGCCCAGGACCCTCATAACCAGGGGTGCACATAACTGGTGCGCAGGTGCGCATGCGCACCCAAAATAAAAAATGCGCACCACATCAGGCAACGCGAGGCGCTTTTGCGCACCAACAGCTGGGACAGGAATTTCCAAGCTTTTATTTTTTAGCAAAAATAAAAAATAAAAGCCTGGAGATCGAGGCTAGGAATTTACTTCCTGAAGCCACACTCACACAATCACTCTAAAGCACCCGTCGGCCCCATGTACAGCCATTAGGCGGAGGGGTAGAGATACTGTATGACTCGCGTTGCCTCGCATTGCCTCGCTGCGTGCACGCAGCCAGCAGCGGCTGTTAGAGGCACTCGTCACCGATGATGAACGCACCGTAATGGTGCAAAATATGCCGTGAACGTCCCAATCTGCGCAGCAGCACAGGGCAACAACCTTGTGGGCTTTATGTAACAGCGTGAGAAATTAAAACGGCGAAAATCGGCGGAGTTTAATTAGAAGCAGATCGTCCTTTTTTTCTCGCACCCCCCCCCCCCCCCCCCCGTTGACAAAACTGTCCGGTGGGCACCGTGCTGAACCCCCCCCCCCCCCGTTGACAAAACTGTCCGGGCTGAACCCCCCCCCCCCCCGTTGACAAAACTGTCCGGGCTGAACCCCCCCCCCCCCGTTGACAAAACGGGACGGGCTGAACCCCCCCCCCCCCCCCCCCCCCGTTGACAAAACGGGACGGGCGCCATGCGCACCAAGTCACATGTCCAGGTGCTCTTCTGCGTACCAGACCTAAAAAGTTATGTGCACCCCTGCTCATAACCCAGGGGAGTCCAATCCAGCCCGTGGGATACTTTTGAAGAATAAAAATAATAATAATCATCTCTCTGTGTGTGGCAGCCACTCTCTCTGATCTTGCCACTACCATACTGGCAATACTGCCATTCATCAAAAAAAAAATGGAGGTGGCAGGTAAAGTACCCACTGTGAGTAAGCACCTAGTGGGAGGGCCCCACTTTACATCTGGCAGGTGCTTTCCTAACAGCAAAGTTAATATGCTTTCCATTGAGTGTTGTCTCTCTAAGGGCACCAAAGTATCTCAGAGGCCAATTTGAGAACACTCAACACTCTCGTCACATAGTCACATTATTTATATTATTGCAGTTGATGAGAGCATAGACGTGACTGATGAAGCTCAATTGGGAAAAGTTATCTGTGGTGTCCATGCGCCTTTGACGGTCACCGAGGAGTTTGAGGAGCTGGTGCCGAGGCGTTATGTAGCAAAGGCCTGAAAATGGATGATAGCAGTGTAGTAATTAAAACAGTTAATTTATTAGAGCCAAGGGACTCAACCATCAGCTATCTGATGCTCTTTTGTCTGAAATGTATTTTGCCTGCATTGCCACACTGAAGTTAGGGCAAACGTTTCTTTCAATTAGGCTACATATAGATATTAGACTATTCATGAACGAGAAAGGGAAGCCAGTGGTTAGTTGGATGACCCAGATTGGGTTTATGATCTTGCATTCTTGGTGGATATAGCAGTTGAATGTGCTTAACCTCTTTTATTCTGGCTTGTGCGCAGGCGTCGGTCAGGTCGGCAGCTTGCTGCAGTTGCTCTTGTTGGTTATTGCAACTTTGGTTTTGCATTGCCTTGGATGTGATTTGCTGATGAGAGCGGCTGTGGTTCTTAATTCCCTTCGGGCATTAATAAAGTATTTCTATTCTATTCCTATTTTGGTCAAGACTTTATAGAAATTATACATTTCATATTTTTTCAATAAACATTTCATAATTTTCTAAATACAAGCAAAATAGTCCATCTACAAGCACACAATGTCTTACAATGCGACACGTTGTGAACTTGTAGATTGTTATTCGACATGCAACAAAGTACATAGGGCTTAAGTGTTTATGTTAACATGCATGACCACAACAAAGTCGTTACAGACAATGCTTGAATTGGGACTGGTAGTGGTATAGTCACTGGTACAGAGTATTGGTTCGCCTTACTTTTTCCTACCTGTTGCTTACTGCAGCTTACTAGTGAAAATGTATGCACGTTGGGAAGCCGTGAACACCACACATTCGGAGGCACTTTGAATGTCACTCTGGATAAGAGCGTCTGCTAAATAACATCAAATGAGCAGGCTGTGCCCGACTGCACTCGTTCTCCCAGTGCTTTCAAGGCTCTTCGCCTTTTGCCACGGCCACACTCACTGAGGAAATGATAGATTTCATTTGGACCAAACGCCACCTGAGTTTCAAAGTTGGATACAGTGATTAACGGTTGCATATAAGGCAAAGAAATCATCACTCCAAAATCAGTGAGGAGTGTTAATGAATGGAACAACCTAATTCATTATGAACTTTGGCATTTTCTCATCTGAATTGGTTCTTTGGTATGATCAAAATGTACGTCTTCGGAACCATTGGGGAAGGTATTACGCTGATATGGCTTTTGATCATATTTATGCTGCTACTACTGTCTTTTTGTTTTCGTTTTTTGTCTTCCTGGTTATGGCGTGCTTTTCCGACTTCCGTGTCCTGTCATCTATTTGTTCTACTGATTTGTGTCTCCAGTTCCCCCATGAGTATCCTAAAAGTCATCCCTTCAACCTGCCTGACCGATATACAGTTTTCTTTCTTTCTTTCTTTCTTTCTTTCTACACACTGCTCGATGGATCAAGCCTGATTTGTTCTCATTGCATGCTGGTGCCGTGCACCTAAAATAGCAGATCTACAAGAACTTGTGTATTGTCTGCTATGTTTGCTGCCTGACAAGATGTGCTACCAAGTGTAACTCAGGCTTTAGTATCTTTCAATTCCATCCATAAGGAAACTGGGTCTCTTTGAGCCAGGATGGGTGCACATGACCTCTATTTGCTACAGGGTCTCTTGGCTGTCTGCCGCGGCAGCTGTGTGCCCATTGTGTGATAATGATGAAGGGCTGTCAGTCAGGCCCGCGCTCTCTGCACGGACCCTGGCATGACTCACTTGCCTAATACCGAAGAAAACACACCACAACCTCTCTCACACACACACACACAGACACACACACACACACACACACACACACACACACACACACACACACACACACACACACACACACACACACACACACACACACACACACACACACACACACACACACACACACACACACACACACACACACACACACACGTCATGCAGCACATGTGAAAGGAGGCAACAGGATCTAGAAAGGCAACTCTTACTTCCAAATGATCGACCAAGTATAAGGTATTTTTCTGTATGTTTATCCATCTGTCTAACATGTTCAAGCAATAACACAAAAGTAACAATGAATGTATTAACACTGATGTGAAAAGAGTAGCCAACACAGCACTATATCTTTTTAGCTGAATTACGACAGCAGGGCCAGTCATATAAATGCAAATATCACTGACTGACTGACTGAGGAAGATGCACCGTTGTTCAGCCGGTCGGCGTAACAGCGAACTAACCAAT
>NC_139952.1:23106335-23138835 GCF_963454915.1 Gymnoscopelus microlampas
TAATTGAGCTGCTTGCTGGTGAGTTGCATCAGAGTGGAGGAAATGTGCACGCTAAATATGGTTCTAACTGCATTTATTTTTAAAAGGAATGGGGCCTTTTGAAAAATTACTATACATTCAATTTTAAGAGCGATACTCCTCCGGGGAAGACCAATTCATCAGCACAGCAATGCAAAACTGACTAATATAGACAATGTATTCTACTGCAACTATTGTTTTAATCAACCACTTAACATGCAGTTAATTTCATTAACACTGATTGTATGGGAGAGGAGAGAATCACTTATTGTCGGCTGATACACATAGCTGCTACATTCCATTATGGACGAGCCTATCATCACTGTCATCTACTGGTAGAATTGCATTTTTAACAGCAATATAGTACTGGGTTTGTCGGGTCCATATAATACCTGACCTGTCTGGAATACTGGGTCTCCTTGGTCTTTCTCTTTTCGGACGTGCACCGAGTCGGTTCTCGGAGCCAATTTCATGGGTCCATTTAGGTGTGTGTGTGTGTGTGTGTGTGTGTGTGTGTATGTATGTCTTACCCTGACACTCTGGCTGTCTGCCCACCCACGACCCATTGGCCTGACACTTCCTCTCCGAGGAGCCCCTCAGCATGTATCCGGGTTCACAGCTGAAGCGCACCAGGCTGTCCACTGTGAAGTCTTCCCCCAGACGGATGCCGTGCACAGGGATGCCTGGGTCGCCACAAAGTCCTGCCGACTCCCCTGGAAAACAGCCAGAGATACAAGTTAGGGGGAAGGAAGGCAGTGATGAATGGAGAAATCCCATTACAGTAAGTTTAACCACTTAAACCCTAAATGGTTGGCCATCAGGGTTTTATACTAGTGTCTTTTCACTTTTGCAGAAAAAATATGATTTTCCGCAAAACAATAACCATGCAGTCCCCATTATAGCCTTTTCCCAGCTTTTTTTTGGAAAAAATAAAATAAAAATAACAATAATAATTCTGATTCAATGCAATAAAAAAATGCAGTGTTGTGAGCTTGTAGATTAGCTATTTCCACTATTCATCGTATGATGAGGTATATACTGTAGGGCTTAAATGGTTAACAAGAAGTGTTCACATGGCACATATTAAGAGATGCAATCTCCAAAATGACACATAATGGATGTTTTGAACGCAGGATGAATGAGTTCCCACTGCCAGCTGATTAAAGAATGTAATTGCCCTCTCTGTCCCCCAGGAGTGACTGACTGTGACCCAAACACATTATGTTTCATTACGTTTCATTTGCTGACCATGTGTGAGACGACGTCGTTTTCCTTTCACTAGGTCGTTGGTGCGTTTCGCACCGCGGGTTTGAATCGCCCACCAGGCTTTTTAAAACAATCGCAAAACATTTAGTGCTGCTGTGTATCTCCTTGCCCCCACTGGTTTTACATGCATCCGGACAATGTAGCTTTACTAGAGTTTCAGCTCAGAAAGTCAGGGAATCTGGACAAAGAGGCAGCTTTTTATTGTCCGTTGAGACAAAGCCAGCAATCTCCTGGATATATGAATGTCATGAATTGTGACATTAACCTGTCAGGATGCATTTTTATTATTGACTTGTTTATGTGTGTGTGTGTGTGTGTGTGTGTGTGTGTGTGTGTGTGTGTGTGTGTGTGTGTGTGTGTGTGTGTGTGTGTGTGTGTGTGTGTGTGTGTGTGTGTGCGCGCGCATTTGTATCTGTGCGTGAATGCATGTCTTTGTGTCTGTGTGTGAGCGATTGAGTGTGTGCGTGTGTGTGATTCAGCGAGTGATCGTGTGTGTTCTTGTGTGCATGCGTGCGCGTGTGTGTGTGCGCGTGCATGCGTGTGTGTGTGTGTGTGTGTGTGGGTGCGTGTGTGCATGTGTCTGTCTGTGTGCGTGTTTGTGTTCGTGCGGGCGTACATGCGTGTGAGAGTTTCGCTCACACACACACACTGAGTAAATGTGTGCGTAACTGCGTGAGGGCGTGAGGGTGTGGATGCCCTTGGGGTCCTGTAGTGTATGTGTGGGTGCAGGAGCACCCTGAGGCGCTTTACAGTGTGCGGTAGGAAGAGGGGACGTGTGGGCAGATGTCTTTATGGCACTTTACAACCAGGGCCCGGGCGTGGGCGTGCCTGTTCCTCAGTCTAATATGAGCAGATTAAAGCGGCTTTATGGAGGACACAGGGCTTTGCCCTTGAGGCCCGCAGTGCCGACACACACAGCTCTGTTCCCACGTCCATTTCTCAGCTCTCCGCCTACTAAAACCCACCCTTACAAGAGCATCCGTGCGACTCGGAGGCCATTTTTACACTGGCATTAATCAAATACATCCGAGGCAGGAGCAGTTAATCACATGAACCCTAGCATCCCTATTTTTTTGGGGGGGGGTGGGAGGGGGGGGGGGGGGGGTTATTCGGCGAAAATTGCTGATCTACAAGCTCACAACGCGTCACAGCAGTCTAAAGGGAATAAAGGAGGGGGCCTAGTAGAGGCCCCTCGGGGACTCGAACACACTTCATAGGTTTTTAATGATCTTCATGCCTGCCGTTCCCAATCCTTTCCTATTTAAGTTGATAGTGAGAATTAAGGTCAGCACCGTCTCCTCAGATAAAAGAAAATATAATGAAATAATAAAATGGGGTTTATTGGGAATTTCATGGCGGGCATGGAAGTCGTTCCCCGGCCTCTCCCAGGTCTGATCTGGGATCAAGTGTCTCCCACATACCTGAGCAGTGCGGCAGCCCGCCGCTCCACTGGCCGTCCAGCTGGCACATGCGCGTGGTGTTCCCGACCACGACGCGCTGGCCGATGCAGCTGAAGCGGATGACCGACCCCACCGTCCGGCGGTCGCCGGAAATCTGGGCGTAGGGCGGAACGCTGGGCCGGTCGCACAGCACCACTGTCCAATAGGGAGGCAAAGGAGGCAGAGAGAGAACCAAGAGGGGGGGAAAAGTTAAAAAGCAAAATTGCAATATTCATACATTGTCGCTGTCTAGTAAAAACCTTGTATCTCCATACTTCAAATGTTTTTTCAGTAAAATTCATGTCCTACTTCGTTGTAGAAGTAAAGGTAAAAGTAGCTGATCGACAAGCTCACATTGCGCCACGTTGTTGGCAGATCGGCTATTTTCGCTACTTTAGAAAAAATCTTAAAGTGAGTGTGAGTGTGTCTGTGGGTTCTATAAATATTGAACCAATGAAAAGTATTAGAGCTTGTGACTACATAAGAACTACATTGGATCCATTGTAACACAGGTTCTTTTTTTTTCCATTTCCTGAAAAGTAACGGTATTGGACACAAGGTTTCTGCCTGACAGCGATGATATATATCGATGCTGTCGGGCAGAAACCTCCTATCTCCATTTTCTAACTTTTTGTGTTTTTTCGTAAATGAATGCCCTACTTGATCATACTACAGCGTCACAGAAAAGCATCAAATCTAGCAGATCCACAGGCTTGTAGATCTGCTACTTTTGAATTTGAATCCTGAACACTAACAGTTTTGGACATATGAGGTTTCCTGCCAACAGAGACGATATTCTGCGATATAAACAAGGTAAGGGCTTTCAGATAAAAACCTCAGACAGACAGAAAAATAAACAGAGCACAACAGCTATCATTTAACCTTCCCCTCCCATCTAAGCTGACACTTTCCCATCAAAAGACATGATGCACCTGCAGGCTGACATCAAACAAACCCGACTAAAAGCCATGAGCACTCAGGGTACTATAACTACTCACACAGGCACTTAGGCAGAGAGCGATCCCAGGTGCCGTCCCCCTGGCAGGAGATGGAGCTGGTGCCCAGGAGGTAGTATCCCATGTTACAGCGGTACGACACGGTCGTCTGGAACGTGTAGCGATGCTGCCCGCTAGCCAGAATCTGCCTGACGCTGTTGTCAACGTGGCCTGGTTCAGTGCAGTTCACAACTAGGAGAGAGAGAGAGAGACACAAAGAGAGAGAGGGGGGGGGGGGGGAGAAAGTTATTATGTTGATGTTCCACGCAGCAGTGTGGAACTGTGCTGTATATTTGCCTCCATTAATCCATTAAGACCGGGAACACATCTGTGTCATTCAAAGATTTCTTTGGCTATTTTCTGAATAATCGTGGAAAATGTGTGCAAATCTTTGAATATATACATATCTATGTTTTAAAGCAATATATTTTTAAATCCAATCTTCGCTTCTGGGGGGGGGGGGGGGGGGGGGCCTGGAACAGCATATTTTGAGATGGGGATGGAGATTCTGGGGGTCCTTGAAAGTTGGAGCACCACTGATGTAGCAACATACCGTTAGGATTTAGAAAACATTTTTAGATACTGTATGTATTTGGCCGCGGACCCCCATCTCAACATTCCAGGAACCCCCAGAAGCAAAGATTTGAATTACAAATGTTCGCTTAAAAAATATATACATTAAAATATTTTTCAAAATGTTTTAAGATTTTTCAAAGAATTGCAGATCTACAGTATGAGCTTGTATATCTGCTATTTTGGAATAGCCAAATACATCTAAAATGACACAGATGATTTTCCCGGATTGAATGGGTTAATGCATGAGGATGATTATGCAAAACACATACGGCGGTATGAACGTGTTGTGTATGGCTGCTTCGCAATTAGAATTTAGCAGACGCCGGTATCCAGAGCTACTCAAAAAGCTTGAATGAGACACACTGTACAAACTCAAGAGTGAATGAACTGATTCGTGCCATTCGTCTCACGCTCATGTTCCTCCCCCTCAACCTTTCCTCTTCTCATCCGCCACCTCATCCATCCACATCCCATCCATCCACCCACCCATCCATCCATCCATCCATCCATCTCAAAATGAAGCAGGGAGGTACAGACTCTGAAAACAAACATTTGCTTCATTAGTAGTCAGTCTCCTGCTGGCCTCCACGCTGCAGAGACAGCCAGACAGTGATGGATGAAGAGGATAGGAGAGGCGAAGCAAGGTGAGGAGGAGAGAAGGGAAGGGAAGGGAAGGGAATGGAATGGATGAGGCATGATGGAGAAAAAGGGAACAGGAAGAGAGGGTGAGAGTGGAAAGGAGGTCCTGGCGGCACCACGTATACAGTATTCAAATTCATGACAGATGTTTTTCAATAAGCCAATCTCGTCTCGGGACAGCGGGAGCCAGCAGCGGCACCGCTCGAACTTTCCTATATACTCGCATCAGATGTCCGAGGCACGCTCGACAGAATCCGCCCGCCGCAACACGCAAGCAGCTGGGCTGGGTTCCGGGGCGAGGGCTATGGAGGAAGACGTAACCTAGCCGCTCTATGACACAATGCCAAAAACACAAATGGGCTCCGCGAAACACGGCGTCTGGAAGTCGCCCACGCAGCCATTATGCCGTGCCAGTCTCGCCTCCGCGAGCGCGCCCTCTCCTCAGCCAAATTGAACCCATTGTATGCTAATGCTTTTAAAAGCTCTCATTTTCATACTTCCAAGCGAGCCAGCACAACTAAATCAAACCCAGCACCCCCGCCGTCCAAACACCTACTGGAATTCATTGCCTCCTGTAGAGAGCCGACCCATGGCTCCATCATTTAACAACTCGTCGTTTAGTAATTCTACAAAGCAGCATTCGGAGGCACCGGTGCTGCCTCAGCCCCAGAATTCAGGTTATATAGCTCTAAATAAAAGGCAGACATAAAGGCTGGAATCCAACAACTGACCCCCTGGCAGAGTTTTCGAGTGGCCCACTGGGCAGAGACAGGGAGGGAAGCTGATATGAAAGGGGAAAGGAGAATAAAGGCAAAGGAGAGCAAGAGGAGAGGAGAGGAACCGGGGTGATTCATCTCTGTTTCTCCTCAGAACCGGGGACCCCCCACTCCCCCCTGGCCACTCTCTGCTCCCCTTTCTCCTCCTCCTGCTGCGCTTGGCTTCCTGCCAAGAGCAGCCTATAGGTGCTGTGTCTGAGTGGGCCTACAGTGAGTGACGAACAAATGAACACTGACAAACACGCCGAACGGCTGCCTATACCTGAGAGGAGAGGAGAGGAAGAGAGGAGAGGAAGAAAGGACAGGAAGAGAGGAGAGGAAGAGAGGAGAGGACAAGAGGAAGAGAGGAGAGCCCTGGATGTCATTAGCCGACTGACCAACTCCTTTGTCTGTTTCCATATTTTTCCCCCTCTCCCTACTCTGTTCTCATATCTCCCTCTCTCTCTCTCTCTCTCTCTCTCTCTCTCTCTCTCTCTCTCTCTCTCTCTCTCTCTGTGTGTGTCTCTCTCTCTCTTGCTCTGCCCTCCTTACGCTTTTGACAAATTAACGCAAGTGTGCTGCTGGTGGTGGTGGTTGGTAGAGCTCGATAAAGAGAGGCAAAATAGAGTGTGGGAACGAGGGGGGTGTGCAGCAAGTCAACCTCGGAGGGAAAGATTACGCTGAAGGCTAAAATAAGGCAGGAGGAGAAGGTAGAGAAGTGAGAAGCTGTACAAAGGAAGAGGTGGTGCAGTGGGAGGAGGTCGCGCCACGCTACATAGCAACAGAAGGAGTGCAGAAGGGATGGCAGAGCTCTATATGACCTGAATGCTGTAATTACGGTGATAAATCTGATTGACGAAAAGGTCCCCTATCTGCTTATGTCTCCACATAAACAGTGGAGAACAAGGTGCTATTTAAACAGGTGCATTGCCACACATATACACGGCATATATACGAAACGAAAAGGCAGCACGGCTTCGTGTGCATGGAAACAAGGCCAATGCTAATATGATGTCAGCGCAGGAGCTGAGAGATTTAATGCATCTGTCTGGGAGGAAGCCTCACGCTACTTATGCATTCAACAGCCAAATGCATTTCTCCCATATTTTTTCCTTCCTCCTTCTTGGCATCAGCTGACGAAGAATATCTCACAGACTTTTTAACCCCATCTTTTTCGTGAACATCTTAATAAATGCCCAAATCGTTCCCTTCGCTACTCATTGAAAAAAACAAAAGTCACAAGTCAATCTATCATTTGGCTCTGTCAACAATGTCACAACATGTGGGGCCGTGAAGACCCACATGTGATAGCAGGGGTCTTTTTCTATGCCTGTCACAAATCCTTTAGTTAGTGGGGGCTTAGAGGCAGGCCTGGGAACGCAGACACTTTGCCTGTCTAGGAAAATACAAAATCAAATTAAAAGTCTGTGCCTCTTGCTCTCTTCTTTCTCTCTCTCTCTTTCACAGAGGGGACAGGTAATTCTCATTCTAAGATAAAAACCACAGAACCGTGTCTCCAAAGGCTGCTGTCTCTCACACAGGCTCAAGGACCCCAAGATTGTGGTTATTAACTAAGTTTCTTTCTCTGACAGACAGGCTATATCCTGCAGGGTGTAATAGAGGTAGCAAGGCTCAGATGAGATACTATAGCATTGTAAATGTAAATATTATCCAGAAAAACTTCGCCTGCCCCCACAGAGAAGACCTGGGGTAATTACATAGTTTGTCACTCTATGATTTTCATTTCAGTTTGCACTAATATGTGCCATTTAAGATCACTGTCCCCCTGGAAGGGATATGTGTCTCATCTCCGTTCACTGTGTGATTGGGGTCATTTGGCAAGACTAAGGGCGGGGCCTTCCCTGCATAAATGTATGAGTACAAAGAAAATATACCTGCACAGGCTGTAATCATAAAGTTCATAACCTCAACATTGAGATACATTTGCTCTGCTACGACCCATAAGGAGTTGATACAATCATGGTTGTGTGCGTGTTTCAATCAACTTTGTGTGTGCGTGCGTGTGTTTTACATGATTTCTACCACTGTGACATCACAGAGGTGAATGTAAGTTCTTCCTGGACTACAATATGCAGCCCATGTTTCCTGTTGTTCCAGTCAGACCGGCCCCTCCAGCTGGTGTCAATTATTGTTTATTATGTCTTCAGCTTAATTAAGACTGGATTTGGTGCAAAATCGGTGTGAAGTGCGCCTTTAAGCATGTGCATAAAGATGGATGGATTACTGGAAGGCAAACATACACATACAGTAGACATACACAAACACAAGCATGGACACACTTACTTTTACACTTTGGGAGGATATTGCTCCATTGGCCGTTGGACTGGCAGGACGATTTGAAAGACCCCTGTAGGACGTATCCAGTATTGCAGGCAAAGCGTACAATGTCATTCAGATTGAACTGGGTTCCCTGGGTCACACCAAAGGTAGGATTGCCAGGATGACCACATGTGATGGCTATGAAAGTAAACAAACAAAATAACAGTGGTTACTTAATATACAGGAAGTTACTTATATCCTTTAATAAAGGAGATGGATACTAACAAACGAATTATTAACAGTTTACTTTCAAATATAATTAATAAATGATCAAAATAATGTTAATTATTCATTAATACACATGATAATGCTAGTAATGACATAATCATGAATAAACTGTTTATTATTTACTTTCCCGTATGCTAAAGCGTCACCACAAATGTGACCCAGCAACATACCAACTAGACGGTGACGGAAAATGTTTTGTTTTTGTTTTATTCATTTCGTATAAGTATAGAGGCTCAAAACTACAACATGAGATCTCTGCGTGTCCCCAGTTCAAATATGATTATTTTGGGGGGGTCGCAACCTGAAAAGGTTGGAACCTCTGTACTTACGGACACAGACTGGGGTCCGTCCTGACCAGCGGTGGTCCTGCTCACATATCCGCACAGACACGCCGATAAGACGGAAGCCCGGGTTGCACTGGTACACCACACTGCCTCGATAGTTGTAGTTCTCTCCAATGATCTGACCGTTCACTATGGGCTCAGGCGTACCACAGTGTCCAGCTACAGGTGTGGAGAAGATGGAGATGGCGATTGAGAGGGGAGGGGGGTTGGAGAGAGAGAGAGAGAGAGAGAGAGAGAGAGAGAGGCAGAGAGAGAAACAGGTCTTCAGATCAGAATAAAGGCATGTCATCAGGCATAATCAGTGGTGGACGAAGTACTCAGATTTTAGTTTTTTTTTCAAACATTTGTGGTGGAGTAAAAGCGTAAGGTATCAAAAAAATATAATTGTACTTAAGTACAGTACTTGAGTGAATGCACTTAGTTATAAATGGACATGTGCTATTCTTGGATACTATTTGTTTATGCTGATCTCACCAAGACACTGGACTTGTGTGCCGCTCCAAAGTCCATTGGACATGCACTCTCGGACCCGCGAGCCAACCAGGGTGTATCCTGTGTTACAGGAGAAGATGGCCGTGGCTCCGTACACCGTCAGCGTTCCGATCTTGTTCCCGTTTGGCGGAGTCCCGAGGTCCCCACAGGAGATGACTAAAATGAGAACATATTATCCTCTGTTACATTCATGAATCCAACAAACACTGTGATGGAAAGAAATAATGATTGTTCACAATCCTGTTTGCTTTGGTAGGAGGTCGTGTTTTCCCTACTTTCATATCACAATTTCACTACGTACATTTCTCTGATTTGTGTAAGTCAATATTTCCCATGCCTGATAAGGGCCTTTCAGACAGAAAGATATCTGCTGTTATTAGGGGTGCAACAATTTATTATAGAACATAATCAATTATAATAAAAATGTATAAATATTGTCTGTATTTTTTTTTTGCATTATACCGTTGTACAACAAAGTATAAAATAGGTTAAGGTGTCAGACTAATCGATTTAGTCTATCAATTCTTTTTCGTGTTGATTAGTTAATATATAACAAACAATTTGCTTCTAAATTATTGCATTAATAAAAAAAGGAATCAATAGAATAATCACTAAGAAGATGATGGATAGTTGCAGCCCTAGTTGTTAATAAGAATAGAACGTTAAGTGCATGGATATATCACACGTCATATAATTCACACTCACTATCACAGGCTGGGCGGGGATCAGGGTAGTCCCAAGAACTGTTGGCCTGGCAACGGATGACCCTCTGACCCCTGTAGTAATATCCCGGGTCACAGATGAGCATCATGATGGCATCATACAGGTTTTGGGTCCCGTAGATAAGCCTCCATCTCCCATGATCCACTGCGGAATGGCCGATGTCAGGGCAGGTCACCGCTGGAGGGTCAGAGGTTAAACCGGCATTATAGGCAGTGACATCATTGTACTTTACTCCTCCTCAACGGTGTGGATAACAATATAGATGACATCTTAGTTATTTTGTTTTGTATGTGTGTGTGTGTGTGTGTGTGTGTGTGTGTGTGTGTGTGTGTGTGTGTGTGTGTGTGTGTGTGTGTGTGTGTGTGTGTGTGTGTGTGTGTGTGTGTGTTATATTACATAGTATAATTATAAACACACGTATATCACAGTGACATCCTGTATATACTGTAGTGCAGTGATGGTGGTAATGTGAACATTCTACAATACAGTATAATACTGAATAATAATGCAATAAAATACCAAATCTGATAGCATCTGTGCAATCCATAGTCACTGTAATAGTGTCACTGTGTCTACATCCTTGGTTGCAGTAGGATTTGAATGTTTTTGTCAAGTTGTGCCTTACATAACTTGGCAGTGACCACACATATTTGGTGAGAGTTAAACGGTAATCAGGGTTTAGCTGCTTCGGCATGGTGCAGAAACTGTGATGGAGGATTTAACACTACCGAGTATGAAAACTGCATTTTAATCCGGAAATGATCCTTGGTGAATAACTTGGAATTGAAAGTTTCACCCCTTTGAAACGTGACAAATGCCAAAACGGGAGAGGGGATGAAAAAATGGATCTGTGCCCATGAATTCTGTACGTGTGATGCGTAACAGTTGTAATGGATTTGTCGCGGGGCGATGCACTCACGTATGCAATGGGGCGGCGCCTCGATGGGGCTCCATCTCCCAGATTCCTGACAAGCGACTGAGGTGGTGATGGGGCCAGACAGCCGGAAGCCTGGGTTACACTCGTACGCGGCGCTTGCTCCCAACGTGAAGTCCTGTCCCACAATACTGCCGTTTACTGGAGGCACCGGCATCCCGCAGGACATGACTGGTGAGGGGGAAGAGGGGATTTGAAGAGGGAAAAGGCGAATGGAGTGGACAAAATCAAGTCAAGTCAGTATTTCAGTCATGTACTTGCTGCATTTTCTTTTTCATCTGCGCAATATTGAACTCCTCAGGGATTCGGGGAGATGAGGAAGTTTCATTTGAGATGCATCAACGTGGTTCGTAATAGCCGTCTTTGCATGCGCGTCGCTTAATTCACAACATGGTCACTGCAGACGCACTCCCATCATCTCCAGCATATTTGTGCCCTCAAGTCCCAACAACAATGGTAAACACTCATGTCTGGAGAGACATACAATTCATAGAGGGGATTACACCCACTGTAGCTCTAACTAGACTGCCCGCCCTGCCGCGCTCCAGTTTCCACCTCATCACGTGTTCTTATCAGAGCTGGTTGGAAAACTGAAAAACATGTGTCCATGCGGCTTTCACATTGCAATGGAAGCCACGCAAAGTTGCACAAACAGAAGATAAAACAGAAGCGGCGCCAGTGCATGTATCTGAAATTTAAGGTCAATAAACATATGCCTTTTAACTGCACAATTAAATATCACAGCTTTGTGCGGTCTAAATAAAATAATGAAACTCATTGTGGGAATTGTGCTTGCTTGAGGGAGGAACTGCTATATTATCCATTCCAGTTTATTGTTTGTGTTTTAACTGCAGGCCACAATAGCATTGAAATGACAATATAAGGCAATAGCATCATTAGCTTTTTGTTTTATTTTCCTTTTGATTATAAACATTAAGGAAAGATAAATTGTTGTAAATAACTGTAGAACTGCCATATGGCATATCAAACCAGCGAGCTCAGGTCAGTGAAGTCTCATTAAGCTAATGCAGCATTATCTATAAAGGAATGTCTGAGGGTGCCTGATGTAAGCTTCCTTGAAGCATGCCCCAGGCTTAGAGGTTATTGCTGACGGTAAATCATTTTTATGTGTATTGTACTCTTCCGGATCATCTGAAATGTGAATGGCCAGTTGACCAAAATCAAACACAATGTGTGATCCTGATAAATGTCTCTAGAATGGGGGGGGTTATAAGGTTCCCTCTCCTGACACCCATTTTTTCCCTTTTCCTTTATTAGCCCATTTAGACCTGGAACGCATCTGTGTCACTTTAGGTTTCATTGGCTATTCAAAAATAGCAGATATACAAGCTCATAGCGCGGCACCGAGTGCCGCGCTATGAGCTTGTAGATCTGCTATTTTTGAAAAATCGTGAAAATATTTTTTTTTACATTTTTTTCCGAAAAACTGTTAGGATTTAGAAAATGTTTAGAAGCGGCCTCAGGTCTTAATGGGTTAGAAATTGCACCTGTCCATCATCCCTTGTGGCCCTTTGTTATGGGTCAGTCCTCACCTTGACAAAGTGGCACTGGTGCGTTCCACTGATAGATCCCCTGTGGGGTCCGAGTGCAGGTGGCGCTACTTTGGCCGATGAGCCGGAAGCCCTGGTCACAGCCGAAACGCAGCGTGCTGCCCAGCTTTGTGCCCGTCAGACTGTGCACCGTGCCGTTTGCGGGGTTATTCGGGGGGCTGCAGTAGGCGGCTGTGAAAACAGGAACAAGGGATTATTACCATGTGGTATGTGTACCCATAGGAACCACCTGGGTGACAACCGTGTTGACGATGGAGATGATATGGCTTCTGGTCTTCAGGAAGGTCTTCTGCTGCAATCACAGTGTGTGTGTGTGTGTGTGTGTGTGTGTGTGTGTGTGTGTGTGTGTGTGTGTGTGTGTGTGTGCACGACCCCAGAGAAACACTTATATATTGAGTGTGTCAGTGAATGCATAGATATTTCTGACATTATGACTCTTTGAATTTGGGATTCAGCACGATCCGAGCCCCATTGACATCCATTATAAAATGTACATTTAAGTATTTCAAAATGTATAACACATATTTAAAAGAGGTACTTGTGTAGCCTACTGGCAGTGTGCACTACAAATTTGGCACTGATCGGTCCAGTGGTTTGTGAGATTATCTCCGGACACACACAAAGACAGACCAACAAGATAGACTTACAGACTTGTATAGCTGGCTAGACCTTGCAGAGCCATGCCATAAGGGTTTTGTTATTTTTCCATATTTTGTATGGACTCCGCTGCTCTACACATAGATAAATACCCGTTTTACATAAAAGTTAGCTACCTGTTTGAGGATGTACTATAGCTACAAGCTGTTTTTTTTTCCTTTCTGCTAAGCTAATAACAGAACTGGAATTGGTTTCTGATACAATTTACAGCAATAATGTTCAGGTTTATATATTTTACAGCGATTCTGTAATTGCCATGTTATGCTGTATTAGCTAAATTCCACAGGCAGTGGAATGCCATTTTACATCCAATTGAAGCTCTGAGAACAGAACAAATAAAATACTGCATTGCAGAAACAACCCAAGGTTTTAGGGTGGTCTGGTCCTTAATTTTGGGGTGGTGTGATATGATTGGTTTTCAAAACAAGGGTCATCATGGGTTCTTGCCACTGTTCTTGCAAATACCTTGGATCTTGATGTCACCGTTATGTACAAAAATAGCAGATGTACAAGCTCACAATGTGTCACATTGCAAACGCGTTGCGAGCTTGTAGTTCAGCTATTTTCAGTTCAGGGCATGTTGCACGACGCAAGTATAAATCATGCTTAACACAATAGTAATGATGCCAGTATGTTTGAGGAGTTGCAGACTTATATGCAGTTAATAATGTCTGAACTCCACATCTGTCTTCTAAGGCTACTGTGGCACTGAACGATCAGTTTTAGCTGCAAGGCACAACACCACCATCGTTTAAGGCAAACAATGCCGACTGGAGACAAGGGGGAAATTGATTAAAGGAAACTAAATGTTGTTCAAAGCCGAAAACCGCAAGCGTGGGAGATCATAAAAATGATGGATCCACAATAATAGGAATAATGTATCTGTTTTTGTTTGTCAGCTAAATAGGTGTCTGCAATAATCGTACATCATCCCAACTGGTGCCAGCAACAGTGCTGTGGTTTCTTTCTCTGTGGTTTTCACAGAAATGAAAACCCCTATGGGTCGCATGAATTTAATTCTGTACAGAGATCTCACAATAGGGTGGCATCGCTTGTGTGCCACGTGCACACCAGCCTGAGCTGGATAAGCCGACATCTTTGGCAATAGAAAGACGCTTCCTCTGTGTGTGTGTGTGTGTGTGTGTGTGTGTGTGTGTGTGTGTGTGTGTGTGTGTGTGTGGGAGAGAGAAGAGAGACAAGCAACACCCATTCTGTGGAGATTCAACAACATGGTGGAATGGTGTACGTAGGGCCATGTGAGGTGAGGATGACATTAGGATATCAGTGGGTATGGGAGAGAAAAGTGTCACCCATTATGCTTAAATCGCTATGACTACATTACATCTAATATATTTTAAAAAGAATAATAACTCGGCTCAAGCAGACCGCTGCTGGAAATGAAAACCCTGCCCCTTTTCAGGCTATAACTTTTTAGCACCATGCATGCAGTCACACAGGGCTTGCATGATAGAAAATTACTGTAGGTCAAAACCTAGTACGTGGCTGGACTGTGTATGAACAACTGGAGGGCTTTTAGTTTGATGGGATACGCAAGGGATTTGACTATGCTAAGTAGAATGAATGAAACTCCTTTGACAAAGTTTACAAAAGGTCTGGATAGTCAGTTCGAGATGAACCCTAGAAACCTAGTGCCAATATATCATGTGCTATTAATACCATACAACAAATGAACACGTGAACAAGTGATGATGCTTGGACAACTATACTGCAAAAGTTCAATGAAGACAGAGGTTTTCTGTAGTGCATAGTCAACCCCATTGTTCACTTCAATACATCTGAGATTCCTACAGCATTTACACACAACTCAATTCCATGCAGTCTGAACATTGTGTAAAATAGTTATCAACATCAATCTTTATAAGGGAAACTTGTTTACTCACACAGTACCACATCCGTCAGATTGCAATTGTCGAGTAGTCAGAGTTCAGAAAAACAAGCAATTGGTGTGGGAAATTATGAATCTAAATGTCCTTCCAGTGAAAGTTTGCAAATTTCATTTGTTTCTCTCACAGAATGCAGACTGGCCAAACTAGACGCACCAAAACACTCGCATACTGTATGTTCTCACTGTTTCCTGATCGAGCACACTCTTTCTCCCGCAATTACCAGATCAAACCAGTAATAGTTTTGCGATAATATCATGAAAAGTCATACTGTATGCTCTAAATACATTTTACAGTTTAAGCCAATATATTTTTTAGGAGAAAACAAAAGTGAAATAATACTCTGCACTGTGTGTGTTTTACCTTGGATGGGCCTGGTTTTGAGGTTAGGCTTAGGCATATTTTTTGCGAGGTTAAGGTCAGGGCCGCGCAAGTCCATGTTGCGCCCGGGGCAAAAAAGGCAGGGAGTAGGGAACAAGGAGATATATACCGTAGCACATTGTGTTGGCCGGCAACCAACATAGTGAGCAGTAGAGGGATTTAAGGATTTGTTCAACACAAGTTTGACAGGCAAGATTTTGTCTAGACAGACCGGCAAAAGAGATTCATCATCATCATTGTAGTCCTTGATGCCTATGAGGGTAAGGTTAGAGCACAGACAAACTCGCCGTCCATGCCCAGCAATATGTATCACGCAGGCAGAGCTATGTTCCTTGGCGAGGCCTTCTGCTGTCAGTCATGGTGACTGGCGGCTTCAGAGCTATACCCTTGAGCACAAGCTCAATTCTTCACTTCTGTGTCTAACTCACCACACCCAACCCCCATTACCCCCCTACTCCCGACGCTGTCGATCCCTCTGTCTGTTATGTGTACGTATTGTCCTGCCGCAACCAGCCCTCAAGCTCATGAGAGAAATGAGAGCAAGGGAGCTGAAGAGAGGCAGGCAGGAACACAGAGAGATGAGAAGAGAGAGAGAGAGAGTGAGACACGCACAGACAGAGAGCAAGTTTATCGAGGGATTGACATCCAAACAGTACAATGACAAGATGTCGATGAGAGGGGTAGGAAACTGTTTGCCTAGGAGCCACAGAAGGAGAGAAAGAAGGCAGGAAGCTAAGGGGAGGGCGAGCAGGGTATAAGATGCTTGCTACAGTGGGTGATGGATGACCAGCCGATGGAGACAAAAGATGGATTGATACAGAACACAATGGGACAACATGGGATCTGCCCGAGCCATCTGTTTCCCCATCCCCAGCAAGGTGTGTGCAATGAAACTCCATATTGGCCATGGCAACTTGTGGGTTCTCAGCCGTCACTTAGCTCCGTCTGTCACTTAGCTTTTCTGCGGCAAACAAATCTATCACAGAGAAGAGGAAAAAATGCAAAACAGGTAAAGGAGGGTGGGGGGGGGGGGGGCACGGGACTGTGAATCGACAGAACATCCGGTCGGGGAGACGGCGAGCTCTGGCGAGAGGTGGAGAGAGGCGATTAGTCAATCTGGCTGAGTGGTGTTGATATGGAACGAGGGGAGCCTGTTAAATATTTACACAGTTATAATTTATTGAGAGTTGTGCAGGTGTTGTGCACCAGAGGATCTTTCACGGACGCGGGGACAAAAACGGAAGAATAATAACCGATACCAGGAACTACATTTCATTAGGTTGGAGCGGTGGTGGTTTATATCTCTAGACGTGTCAGCTGCAGCTCCTCAGGCAGCCCTGGAGAATCTAGCCCCCCCCCCCCCCCCACCCCATATACAAAAAAATCCATAACATTCAATTTATTCCTGTATATTGTTCTTTAAATCAACAACTGACCTGAGTAGCGAATCCGGAAACCTTTGTGGCTGGTAGTGTGGTCAAAGGACCAGTGCAGGTAGACCTTGTTACTGGAGCTGGTGATGCTCAGAGGACTGGAGTAGTTGCCACTCAGTGTTATCAGGAGAGGGCTCTGTCTCGAGGGTCCTGGAGAGGAAGAGAAAGACAGAGAGAGAGAGAGAGAGAGAGAGAGAGAGAGAGAGAGAGAGAGAGAGAGAGAGAGGTATGGAGGGAGGGAGGGAGAGAGAGAGAGAGAGAGAGAGAGAGAGAGAGAGAGAGAGAGAGCGAGAGAGAGAGAGAGAGATCGACAGCGAGATTTACCAAGAATCCACCTTTGAAGTAAAAGGTTAAAATGAACCCTTATGGGTCAGTTTTCAATCTCTGAGCGAAAGTAATAGATTTTACGGTTGATCCAATAGATTTTCAAGAATGTAATCCAAAACCAGTGAACATCGGACAGCAATGCCCATTGATGCAGACATATCCAGCGTAGGCTTTCCAAGCCGTTTTATCCTCACCCTGAAATACCTGAAATCAGTTTTTCCTGTGATTCCAACCTTCGTCTAATGCCGGCTGTACAGTATAACATACTGCTTACAGCTGTAATGCCATACAGTACATGATGGAATGAAAGTTTGCTCAGCACGTAATTGTGGAAGAAGGTTCCGATCCATGCTTGGTTTGGCAGCCCTCAGGGTTTGATAAAACGTCTGTTCTCCCGCTTGGCGGAAGATAAAAAGGTCTAATCAGTAACACTTGTGCGTACTGCATATGACCGCCATTTTCTCGGCGCAGCCAGGCGAGGCCTCTAACTGTCCCTCTAATGACATGAAAATGCACAACCAGGTCTGACGGTGCTCCGTCACTGTGCCAACAGGGCTGTGTGTGTGTGTGTGTGTGTGTGTGTGTGTGTGTGTGTGTGTGTGTGTGTGTGTGTGTGTGTGTGTTTTCCAGCAAAATCCTGAGTATTAATTTTGTATACTCAGAGATAAATGAATACTCAGGATTATACTGCAGGGACAGAGCAACAGTACGTCCCGCTGACAGCTTTATTTTAAACCATGATCACTGCTATCATTTTTTTCCACTGTAAAAGAGTCCCTTGCTGGCTGCAGGTGATGTTATTAGGCATCTTGTCCTGTGTATTAAAAGCCAGTGGGGGCAGAATTGTGATCTACAGCAGCGATCAGCTTGCTAAACATGCCATGGATGGACATAGGCTTTTGAGACTATAGGTTTTGTAATATGTTGTATTTATTCCCTGCACCCAACTGGAGGGGTTGCTGACCTTTTGTACTGACTTTATATCTGATTGAAATGAGGGCAGTCACCTCCTGACACTATGCTGAAGTGGCCATGACCGAGTAGACCTACTGGTCTTGTGTGCTGCTAACACACAAAGGCGTTTTCACATTACCTATTTCAATAGCCAATCACTATCTGAAAGAGCTTACCGTAACAATGATACATATTTTTCATTTTTATTCGACACCTTCACCTTCACCTTCAAACCCTGAGGAAGACTTCACTGTCGAAACATTGGTTTCTTTTTAATAAACTTTTGCATCGTGACTAGGAGCTGTGCGGCCTCATCCTTTTTCATCACCACCTTCACCTCTGCCATAATTGCAGTTCATAAAACCTGACCTGACGGATTCTATCACCAAGTGTTCCTACAGCATACTGCACATCTTACATCAGCTGACACATGTGGCAATTTGATGATTTCTAGCCTCTGTATGAAAAAGAATATATTATGAAACAGACTTCAAAATGTCTCTTTCACATCACATACCAAACGTCCAGTTCTTCAATAGGAATTGGACATCAATCGTCATTGCAACTCGGGTCACAACATGGTATATCAATTACTTTGAAAAAGTATACTGTATCGTCACTCACCATCAAATAATTCCAGCTCGTCAAACTGCCGGCTGGTCTGAAAGTGCTCAATGGTGAAGGTGATGTTGTAGCCGGGCTCCACTTTGACCACCCAGGAACAGGACTCAAAATGTGGGAAGCCGTTCCCCGGAGACTGGCTCATGATGACACCTGTGGAGGCCCTCAGCACCTCATTCATGGGACAAGTCACTGTGGAGACAGAGAAATAGAACAGATTGGAATTACATTAATCACAGTCACCTATTTGGATAAGTAATAACAGCTTGGTTTGGCCTGTTTTATGTACCGAAGCTGCCCGTCATTTAATAACCGCAGATAACTCGTAATGGCTGTCTAGTCCTTTCACAGGAGACACAAATTGGATTGATTCTAGCCCCACTGTTGTTGGAGGGCAACTCAATGTGACTAAAGGCATACTTAAGGTAATTGTCATTCCAGTCCCAGCGCAGCCACAGGAAAGAAGGCTGTCCATACTAAACCAACCCTGGAATGGGTTGATGATATCAATGACTCGCCATGTCCTTCTTTAGTTTCTGCCGTTGTCAACCGTCGGACGATAGGACATTGTGATGCTAACTCAGTGCTAACGCTAATGCGGCCCGGCAGCCCTATTGCTTCTGGCACGTCTGGGCAGACTGCATCTGTCTGTTCATCTCATCCCCCTCCCTTCATTGGTATTCTTGTGGGACGTTTCTCTGTGACATGCTTTGACATTTCCCAGTGGTTTTGGTCTGCATTATCAGACACTACACAGCTCTCCCGTCTGTTGCGTTTTGCGGGGATGCTGTGAGGCCTGCCTTTAATCCCCCGGAGCTGTCTGCAAGCGGAGCCCCCCGTCCCCAAATGAAACAGCAAAGAAAAACAAGCTCCGACATGAAGGACACCGACACAACACAATGCAACTGCTCATCTTTTTTTCTCATTTGGTCTTCTGCCACTGATCTAAGAAGAGGCCTCGTCGTGCGTCGAAGAGGGAGACGGTAGAATTTGGCTGGTGCGAAAGCCAGAACTCTGTGCAATACATAAATATTTCAATGTGTTTTGTCTCTATCAAGCAATGGACAGAAAGATATTAAACTTTTCTTGTGCTTCCTTTCTTGCATGCCTTCGGAATGGGATCCCCCCCCCCCCCCCAATTTAAAGTTGGGACTCAAGTTAACCGTGACTTTTCAGACAGAATATAGGCTACTATAAAAACAGAACAGCAGGGAACAAAATTTGCCTCAGATGAAAAGCACTGCCTCCTACAGAGAGCGGAAACTGCATTCACACTATCTGTTTGATCACAGGAGCCATTCAACTCAACGGCTTGTTAAAGGTTCCAGTTGGAGCCATTTCACACTTACAGCTTAATAAAATGTTTTGAAAATAAGATGAAATACTGTAAAAATGTATTTCACTTCATTTAAC
This sequence comes from Gymnoscopelus microlampas, assembly GCF_963454915.1. Classification (NCBI taxonomy): domain Eukaryota; kingdom Metazoa; phylum Chordata; class Actinopteri; order Myctophiformes; family Myctophidae; genus Gymnoscopelus; species Gymnoscopelus microlampas. Next base: position 23,126,346 of record NC_139952.1, read on the forward strand.
ACCAACCAGTTATATGCATAGTGAGTCACAGCAAAAACTGTAATAAAACTGTAAAGATATATTTTTAAACCATATCGGTCTTACTTTTGCATGACCATTTTACAGGGGTTTTTTTGTGTGGAAAATTCAACACTTGTAGATTGTAGACTGGCAGTTTTCACTATTTGTCAAATGATGAAGTAGGTTATAGGCTATAGGGGTTAAGGTTATTCTACAAATTAAACCTGATTGTGTGTGTGTTTGTGTGCGTGTGTGTTGTGTATGTGTGTCAGCTGAGTGTGACAGTACCTCAAAAAAGCAGCGTCCCTATTGTGTGCTGCTTGAATGCCAATAGGTTCATTCTGCCTTGGGGCATGGCGGTGCTTGGCACCAATAAGTTCCTTCCTAGCCTTTACAGTGGTGAAATATTGAAGGCTATCAGTCATACTGAAGCCCTGCTCTCTGGGGCAGTGCGTGCCCCAGAAAAATCATACTGTCCAAATACAGCACACCTGGTTAACGAGTAGTAGCCAATCATTCTTAGTGTACTGTATGTTTTGCCATGCTTAGAAGACCAGATGGGTGGGGGCTCTTTATTGCCATATGTGGCAAACCCCATCCATATGGCACAGAAGTTAAAATGTTAATTCTTTACAAATACTTGGAAGTGACTGAAGTCTAGATGACAGCTGTGTGGGCAGGGCACAGCACCTCATCACCGAGTTTTGTGAGAGCACCAGTGAATGAACAATGAACAGTGAATGAGCATCAGTGTACTGTATCTTCATGTACCGCGTCTGTGTTTTGTGGGGGCTTGTCACAACTTAACTTGCCAATGAATCAGAGTCTTTGTATGAACTGGCATGCTATAATTAACCACTTAAACCCTATACTTAGTTGACCGGGGTCCATCAGGGCTCCATACTAGGATCATTCCTTTTCCCCCTCTGCACCAAATCTCTTGGCTGAAAATAATCTACAAGCTCACAATGTGTCACAACGCATTCCGTTGTGAGCTTGTAGATTGGCTATTTTTGCCAAATGTGCACCCAAGAATAGGGACGGTAGGGTTCAAGGTGTGGTGGGTTCAAGCTATACTACATGAGAGGCCGGTGGTATACTGTACCATGACTAAATCACGGCTATGGGTGCAATACAAATAGATAGATCAGCAATATCACATCCCAAGAGTACTTAAGGTCATCAGCTACAGCCCCACGCGGTGGCAGTAGCTGAGTGGGTAGAGAGACCACCTGGGAATCGGAAGGTCACCGGCTTGCCCCCCAGGTCCGCCCAAATGTTTCAAAGTATCCCCGAGCACGACGCTTAACCCCTACTGTAACTGTTCCCCCTGTGCACTGTACATGAAGTGTGAAGGTGATCAAGGTCTACCTTTCTACCTTTTGAAACACAATTGCCAGCAACTTGCAAAAAGATTCACCCACAATAAAAAAAAAAAGAAAAGAAAGGAAAGAAAGAAAATGATGCTAACCAAAACCTAGTGTAGCAGTGGTTATACATCAGTGGACTAAAATGCAGAAGGGGACTTTCAATTTGACCGTTTATAATATGACAATATTATAACCACAGCCTTATGTATGCTCATGCCATACATTGGACATTGCATTGAGCAAATGCATAAGCCTAGCACACCATGTTTAGGTGCGTTAATGTGACATAATGGGAACATAAGAACCAGCAGCTTAACGTCAACCTTAAGTAAAAAAAGAGGTCGATCATCTGCACTGATCTACGATTTTTCAATGTTATGTCACTTTGAAATAACAACCGTACTGATTCACCTCGATGGATCAAAGCACTTAGAAGCAGTCGCTGAGAGCTGACAACGATTGTGTCTGGAAGTAGCACATAAGCGGCCTATAAACTCCAGCAGCGGAGTTCAGTCAATGATCGATTCCCTGGGGATGAGATGTGTGTTGTCAGTGCCCTTTCAGGCAGCCCCCAACTTATCTTCAAACGCTGCCTTCAACTTGTCTTAGAGTTTATGGTGTGAGGCAGATAGGAGCCTTTTGCCTATCGCCCTCCATTTGTTGAAATAAAGCCGGATTTACACATGGTTGTGTGTGGGTGTCACACATCGAAAATAGCAGATCTACAAGCTCAGAACGCATCACAATGCAACGCACTGTGAGCTCACAGATCTGCTACTGCGAACAGCACGCTATCAAGTCCTTAATCCACTTTGCGAAGAGGCATTGTGCGCCGCTTGACTGTAAACAAAAGGGTATTAGGAAGCAAATCTTGACAGCTGGAATAAAAAGGCGCTGTCAAACGCGGGGCAGGGTGAGCCTTGATAAGGCCACAGCTCAAGATCATGTGTCACTCGAATGAAACAAGGGGGTGGAATAAACGCGTAAGGATGGTGACACACACGCCAATAAAAGCACATCCCCGTGACAACAGGCTGTTGAGATGCCTTCACCCATCTTGTTATTTAATTAGCATAAGCTGAAGGTTATAACTAGTTGATTGGAGGGGGCGGGGAATTAGCATTAGTATTAGTGGCACCTAACAAGTGTGAGGAGAAGCAATAAACGGATATGCTCTGCCTTCCATGTTGTCAGCTCTGACGTCCATGTTGTCAGCCAGGCCAATTACTTGAAACGAAAAGACGGGCAAAGGGACAGCCAAGAAAAACTAAACTACAAACAAAGAGTTGCATGGAAGAATTGAGTGGGAGGGAGGGGAAGGGAGAAGACTCAGAGGTGTATGTGTCAATGAGGAAGAAGGATGCTCGATTATGCGGCTTTGAGCAGCAATACTGCTGGGGGATAAACGCAGGGATTTCGGATGATCAAAAACGTGTGTTCCATTAATGAATACGAAGTGACATGCCGTGCAAGATAATGGTGCCAAGTGTGGTGTGTCATGATGCTACCTCCCTCCAGATGCTCACTGTCACAGGTGCATGTAGAGACTATGTGTAACGTACAGTGGGTGACCATTGACTTTGTCGTTTTTTTTCATTCTTCTCATGCGTTTCATGCAGGGCATGTATGATTTCCACTCTGTGCCACTAGGGGCAGCAGCGGTCTACTGCCTACAGCTGCCTACAGCCCACAGCAGACAGCAAGAATATATTTGTTACTAGTTACTGTATATCCTCTCCAAACTGTACATACATTACTTTACACTTTTGTATTATGTTTTGACACTTGCTTTGGAAAATGTAAACGTATGTTTTATCATGCCAATAGCTCATTTGAATAGCAAAATTGTTTGTTTTGGGGTTTTTAGGCACTGTTTTTCCTAGAAAGACAGAGAAAGATCCTGTATGTTGCTTACAGTACAAGATGTGACATTTATATTAAGCAAAATATTAAGCAAATAAAGTTAGATAGCATGATGCTGCGCTTAACATTAGTTTAATTTTAACGTCTTAATTGATAAAACGAGACGGGAAAATAAACGTATTTTTTTCTCTTGCCAATAGATTGGGTTTTCTGTTCAGCGTCGGACAGTCAGGAACGCATCTCTGTCATTTTAGAAATGTTCAGACACACATTGGTTTCTGTCTGTCTGTCTCACTGATGTCCGGTGATTTTTCGACCCGTGTTCGAATCCCACGCGATGAGCATACTAATCATTCATTCTCGTCTATTAGTTTGTATTGGCCAGTGCGTTATATATATATAATGTATGTATAATGGATTAATATTCATAAAACCAACAGACAGACTTTTATTTTAAAACATAGCAGATCTACAAGCTCGCAAAGCATCATGGTGCAACACTTTGTGCAGCTTGTAGATCGGCTATTTCCACTACTACTTTATGGGACACTGCTCTCTCTCTCTCTCTCTCTCTCTCTCTCTCTCTCTCTCTCTCTCTCTCTCTCTCTCTCTCTCTCTCTCTCTCTCTCTCTCTCTCTCTCTCTCTCTCTCTCTCTCTCTCTCTCTCTCTCTAGTTTGATGAACATATAACATCACTCCGTTCGCGACTGCATACAGAACGTGTGTCGGCTCTGATGTTTATTAGACAGCATGGACCTCCGCTCAGGTCCTGGAATCCAGAGCCTTATGTCAAGACTTGGCTGCGAGCACATCGCACGGCAGAAAGCACAAAAACTAAAGTGGCACAGCCTGTCATGTCAGATAACCCCGACCCACTTTGGCAGTTTCTATAAGACAGGGGTTATTGGCGTCTTTTTGGTTTGTTTTATTTTATTTCCTCGTTTATAATTATTTCCTCCTCAATATTGTTTAATAATTAATGTGCTATCCATGACATGCTGTCACCAGTTTGCCAGTTCACTGTCTGTTATTTAATGATGATCGAATATTGGCTAAATGTTTACAATTTCTTCTGTCCAAACAATGAAAAGCACTTAGAAAAGGCAAGTGAGTCTCTCTTTAATTAAGCATGATGAGCCATGTGTTTTCCACAAAACAATTGAATATCATTGAATATAATGGCACCCTTGTCATACTACTATGTTATTATAGCTTTCAGTTGGCCACCACAGGCACAGACAGTGCGTTTTAGCGCAGCGCGGCCTGGCGCAGCGCGGCGGAGTGGTTGCGTGCGGGGGGTCGGGGGGCTTTCGTGGGAGGGGGGACGGGTGGATCAGAGCTTAACCCTAAAACCGAAATAAAGTAACAAAAAAAAACTCCAATCCGCTCAAGAACCGCGCTCCCCCACTTCCAAAATTAGCACTAGCCTACAACACTGGCCCAGTCTCTTGCCAAACCGGTTATGTTAATGTATGCAGCCTATTCCAAATAAGCCAAGTGAGGAACTCTGCTATCAGGTTCCCCCTCCCCCCTACAGTACCTCTGTAGGCCTATCTCTTCTATCAAAGTATTTGTTCAGATACAAATTCAGAGCGGCCAATTTTGATATTTTTAATGCGCCTACATGAAGTTAGAGGGATGGGCAGAAATGGTGTAGGGTGTAGGCTATTTTCAACTGTTAATGGGTTTTTCTTTCTTCACAAATGAATTCTACTTTGTTGTACAACAGTGTCCCATAAAAGCTCACAAAGTGTTGCATCATGATTTGAATTCCGACTGAAAACGCCACCCTTGCGTCTCCGTGTGTACAACCAAATACGCATCTTTCCTGCACCGATGACGCTTGGGGCTTTTACAGCGCTGCTCCTACACTACCACGCACCGTCAGCAAGTGGACATGGAGTAAATGTACTTAGTTACTTTCCGCTTAGTTACTTTCACGTGCATATAAATGAGCCACGCGGTCTTATAAGAATGAAAACAAACGCCTCGCTGTTGGCCATGGATCACATGACGGTCGTCTGTTACGGTCATGGATGAACTCAAAATGTTACTTGAGTTCAATCAAAGTAAAAGTACAAAAGTATTGGCAAATATACGTAAAGTACTGAAATATTTGAAAATAGCTGATCTACAAGCTCACAATGCGTCGCAATGCGTTGTGAGCTTGTAGATCGGCCATTTTCAAATAGACTATGTGAAATAGGGCAAATAATGTATGTTTTATAATGTAATGATTTATATCTGCAAAGTAACTAGTAACTAAAGCGTTCAAATAATGGTAGTGGAGTAAAAGTACAATATTTTCCTCTGAGATGTAGTGGAGTAGAAGTAAAAATAAAAATAGCAGATCAGCATGTTTAGCATGCTTATAGCGTGGGATTCGAACCCGGGTCGTAAAATCACGGAACATCAGTTTTAACCGCTACACTAACTGGACAATTTCATTTACAGAGGAAAGAGGTACAATGATACTATACAGAAATTGATGCGAGAAAAAAAAACATATAAGACGTCTGTCTGTCTGTCTGTCTCTCTCTCTCTCTCCATGGACTTTTGAGACAGACAGACAGACAGACAGACAGACAGACAGACAGACAGACAGAAACCAATGTGTGTCTGAACATTTCTAAAATGACAGAGATGCGTTCCTGACTGCCCGACGCTGAACAGAAAACCCAATTTAAACGCTCTAAGCACACGTAATTATTGCTAGTTATTATTATTATTATTATTAATAATAATATAAGACATCTATCTGTCTGTCTGTCTGTCTGTCTGTCTGTCTGTATGTCTGTCTGTCTGTCTGTCTCTCTGTCACAAAAAAAGTGACTCCAAAGCGGCACCTTGTGGTAGTATTTGGAACTTAAATTTACTGCAAAGCGGGTGAGGCAAATGAGTGAAGTGATTCTCTTATGAAAAGCGACAAAGTCAATGGTCACCCACTGTAGGAATCGATTAATTCTGATGCCATATAAATCAAAACGGAGCGCTTTAATCCCGGGAACTAAACAACGAAGTGGAACAAATCTTCGGGTTATCCTCATCAACATGGAGACAATTCTCCAGGAACTCACTTCATGAAAGAGTGGGAGAGGAGGCCGTGGGGGCAGAATGTGTGTGGACAGGTTCATAAAAAGCAATTACAATTTAGTCATTCAGCAGACTCTTTTTATCCACCGAGACTTACCGACCACATGAACCCATATCAACAGACAACAGTGTAAGTGGCTGAGGAATTAGAATATCTGCTATAAAATAAACTAAGATTAGCAGGTAGACATGAAACCTAGCATCTATTGTAAAAACACACACAGCAGCTGCATACATGCGTTTGTGTGTGGGTGTGTTTATTTGAGTTTCTGTTTGGGCGTGGGTGCTTTTGAGTATCTGTGTGGGTGGTTGTATGGGCATAAGAGAGACACACACATACGCACGAATGTGTGCTTACACACGCACGCACACGCACACACACACACACACACACACCCACCCACACACACACACACACACGCACACACACACACACACACACACAACGAACAAAAGCACAAGGAAGGATGAGAAAACAGCGGGCATCGCTGCGCAAACCCGTGTGAGTCGTGCCTGTGTGTGCGTGTACGCGTGTGTGTGTATTTCGGTTTTGAGCCAGCCTCAAAGAGAGGCAATAGAAAAGGGAATAGAGGAAAAGGGTACATGTGTTATGTAAGAACCAAAAATCTGACGCCAGTGAGGGCAGAGAAGCATCAAGGGAGAGGAGTGTGTGTGTGTGTGTGTGTGTGTGTGTGTGTGTGTGTGTGTGTGTGTGTGTGTAGGGGGGAGGGGGTGTATGGTGTTACGAATGCGGAGAATGAAAGAGAGGCTAGCCGCTGGTGAAAGGAGCACTGCAGATCTAACCGAGACACCACTGGCTCCAGTGTAACCCAGCAGACGTCTGCAAGACAGTATGGGAAAGTGTGTGTGTGTGTGTGTGTGTGTGTGTGTGTGTGTGTGTGTGTGTGTGTGTGTGTGTGTGTGTGTGTGTGTGTGTGTGTGTGTGTGTGTGTGTGTGTGTGTGTGTGTGTGTGTGTGTGTGCGCGTGCGCGCGCACGCTCTTGTTCATGCATGTGCAAGAGTATTATGTAAACGCATGCCTATTTGTATGTGTGTGCAAGTACCAAAGACTCAACAATATGGCCCAAGGGGATGTGACGGTTTCTACAGACCCGCTTTGAAGCCTGCAGTTCAGCAAATTAAAATACACCATCTTGGATTTCCGGTTGCGAATCTAACACTATTGGGTGGAAGAAGAGCGAGGGTGGGTCTTCCCTCAGCAGAACCAGTAGAAGTATGCCTTCTTTATAATGAATGTAAAAAAATAAAATAATGGGAGCACAATTTTCATTATTTCTGCATTGGCTTCATTTTCAGCTGTGGATACTTGCTGCCTTGTAGATACATGTATCAGTGCATGCCTGTGTGTGTGTGTGTGTGTGTGTGTGTGTGTGTGTGTGTGTGTGTGTGTGTGTGTGTGTGTGTGTGTGTGTGTGTGTGTGTGTGTGTGTGTGTGTGTGCGTATGCATGTGTGTGGCTGCTAGACACGCAGGGAGGGGTGTACTTGTCAGAGCTAGAAGCAGTGATTTGATAGGTGCAGCTGCAGCCAGCATGTCCCCTGCATCTCAATGAGCTGTGCTCTTCCTCTCTTCACTGCCCTCCAACTAAGTCTTTCTCTCCATCTCTCTGTCTCTCTCTCTCGCTCTTCGTTTCTATCTCTATCGATCTCTCCATCTTTCCGTCTCGGTCTTCTCGGGCTTGCTCTCTCCTCGCTATCTCTCTTTCTCTCCTTATTTTACTCCTGTCCCAGTCACACACACAAGCGTCCCGATCCTCCGGGCGGTATCTTTCCTCGTTTTCCGTCCTATCCCTCTCTTTTTTTCCTTTAGCGTCACTCTCAGCCTTTATCAGTTTAATCTAAGATAGCTCGCTTCCTCTCTGTTTATCTTCCACTCCACTCCTCTCCTCTCCTCGCTTCCCCTCCTCCCCCCCACCCCCCCCCAGCCCATGCATTACTTTGTTCCATTGTTTTAACGCTGTTCATTATGTAACCCACACTTCACCCGTGACTGTCAAACCTGCTCTTTTTCCTCTCAATCTCTCTCTCTCTCTCTCTCTCTCTCTCTCTCTCTCTCTCTTAGCTGTACACGTCTCCTGTCTCGGCTCAGTCTCTATCCAGACTCGGTGGGTGATGGGTCATGAGCAGAGGGGAGGGCCTCAGCTGGAACCGTTGGCCCAGAGCATAAAGGTCCTTTCAGTGCTGGGGAAACGTTTAGCGGGGGCTCACACAATTACAGCCGGGATGAATTACAGCAGGGCAACACACGCGCCACACCACCCAAGACCGAGGAGGCGAGGACCGGGGTTTAGGGTGGGGGGGGGGTCAGATCTATTGAAAAAAAGGCTCCCTATTTCCCCTACAGCCTCCCTCTCTCGCTCTTTCTCTCTCTCTCCTGGGTGTTGTCTTCATTATGTCCTCTGTTGTCTTCCTTTGCCTGCAGAAAGTCCCCTTCCATCTCCCATTTTTGTCATCACACGGTGGGGACATTTGCATACTTTTCCTATTTAGCAAGTCTAAATTCCTTTCATTCATCAGTTCTTGCCTGCTCACCCTCATATGCTACACGGATGCACACCAAAGTGTGACACAAGAAAAGAATAATTACAGAGAGACAGGGTAAAAAGCAAAGGGCAGAAAACTAAAAAGACAAGAGAGAGAAAGAGACAGAAAGGAGAGTTCGACATACATCACATTGAGAAAAGGAGTGGATATGCACCCGGTCTCCCCAGTCAGGCATTGAGCAAACACTACAGTACATTATGACTGCGCACCATGCCGGGGACACTATGCTCTCAGAGGCCCTCTAGGGAGACCGGTTTTGACGGCATGCAGAGACAGCACCTCTGCAACTCTTCCCGGGGCCCCCCCGGGAGCCTGGCGTCATCGTACAGAGATAGAAAGTGCCACCGAGCTGACATGCGGCTGCCTCTCCGTGACAACAGGCAGCGCGCATACCCATGGGAGCCGGTAATAAGGCAAGAGTGGAGCCGCCGCCCGAGTCTATGATTAGAGCAAAATGAAACCGGCTACCTATAACCTTGCTGGGAATAAGATAGATTCACACACACTTCCGCATTCCCTGGCAGATCAAGGCGATGTTCCACTTCTGTGGTGAAGCGATGAAAAACTGTGTTTTAAATGTGGGTATTTAATGTATTTTTTAAATTGAGTTTATGTATTTATTTTACCTGCTCTGACAGGTTGTTTTGGGTGATAGGTATATATATATTTTACGGTCAACACCCTGGCTTGAATGAACACTGAAGTCAGCTATCTGGCTGTTTGATCAGTTAACCACTTGAACCCCAGCATCCCTACTCTGGGGGAAACATAGCAGATCTACAAGTTCACAACTCATCACAATGCGGTGTGTTGTGAGCTTGCATATATGGCCTATTTTTGACAAAGACATTTGAAAGTACAGCTGAAACTCACGTCCGTTTTTACTACGTATAGAGAAGTTGCGTGCAGGATGTCATTAAAATAGCGTTCCCCCATTAAAAAAATATCCCAACTACACCACTGAGTAAATTCTTCTGATCTATTTTTTTTTACATTAGACATGACTCACCATCACATGAGGGTGGGGGGCCCTCGAACTCCAGGTGAGTCCCCAGTCGACAGGTTAGGATGCTGTTCCCGCTTAGCTGGTAGCCTGGTAGACACCTGTAGCGCACTATGTCACCTGGAGAAAGATGACATGAGAAGGGATGGGGTGGGGGGGGGTGCGTTGACAGACAGAAAAAGATAAGAGCAAGAGAGTGACGGAGTAAGATAGACGGAGATAGAGTCACAGACAATGACACAGACACGGGCGATTACAAGCAATACACACTAATCAGCACTCCATGACCTATCTATTTACTGATATGACACAGGAGAAATCATGATACATTGTACCTTATGTCTCTCGGTGAAAAAAGACAAAGTCAGAATGTACTGCGAAAAAATAAAAATAAACCAAACCCTAATGAATCCCCGCCGTGGGCCTACACATGAAACAATATGTCAGTGTCTCTGGCTCTGTGTCGCTGAATAATCGCTAACCACGGAGGTATGCAAATAAACAGATAGGGAGGATTAATCTCCACTGTCTTTCTGCAGGGGGGGAGGACGAGCACACCTGCCCAGAATCCCTCCAGCTCACTGATAACTCATGCTTCATCATTCATTTATATTGTTGCCCCGCAAGCCCCTGGGTAATGTAGTTTGGCTGTGAGTCAGCGTTTCCACCCTTATGGGGCTGCGTATTCAGGGTAGCAGGGAGATTGTTTCTCCCGAGAGAGCGTGTGTATCTATGCATGTTGTGTGCATGTGTCTTATATTTAGAATAACGGGTATAAATGGGCTATAGTAAAAGGAACACTGCACCCTTTTTCAAACTTATCTTCAGTATTCAATAATGCTAAATGTAGTCAGGACGGTACCATTTCTGTCCACTCACTCTGTGTACTATTTTACAGCATGGCTCTTAGGAGGCAAGGCGTCTAGAATAGTGGTTCTCAAACCTTTTCATGTCAGGGACCCCCGATTTGAAAAGATATGCCAGGGACCCCCATGAGAGAAGATTTTTACTGCACTAGCAGTGATTCTCAACCATTTAAATTTCAAAGACCCCTAGTTTGACATGCATTAGGCTACGGACCCCTATTTAATGGCATTTCTATCTCTGGGACCCCAGTTTATATTGTAAAATTAATGATTTCTTTATGTTAATTTAACTCAGAGAGTGACGGGTCCATTTGGTTCCATTTGTACACTCTCTGGGTTACAGACCCATAAGGGTCCTTTTGGTTCCTAACTATCTATCTATCATTTAGCTGGGACCCCCTGGAATGCCCTCAAGGATCCCCTTGGGGTTCCCGGACCCCACTTTGAGAACCACTGGTCTAGTAGAAGGTCTGTGTGGGTGGGTGTTGTTTTCTATTGATGCTATGGCCATGTTTATTATACTAGCACGCTAATGTTCCAGTAAGAGAAAGGCTTTTTACTTTTTTGAACAATCCACAGTCTGCCTCTGAGACACAGACGGATTAGACATGAAATGTTACCCTCCTACAGCTAGTATTAGCGAAGACCAATATATGGAGATACGGCTGACAAACATGTAGTGTTCCTTTGGGCTTGTTGAGGTGAGGGTTATGGTTAGGCAATGGATGCAGTTAAAGGAAATCAATCGATGGTCCCACAAGTACAGTGACAAACCAATGTTTTGCCTGTTTTCATGTGTGCATGTGTGTGAGAGAGAAGGGGGAGAGAGAGAGAGAGAGCTTCCTCTCTCTATTCTGGGAACGCAATTAATGAGAGCTGCTGAAGCCTGAACATAAACTGTCAGTCGATGTCCTGCTTAAAATGTTACGCTTCCTTGAGTCAGGCATCAACCACCATCCACCAGAAAGGAGTGTGTGTGTGTGTGTGTGTGTGTGTGTGTGTGTGTGTGCGTGCGTGCGTGCGTGCGTGCGTGCGTGCGTGCGTGCGTGCGTGCGTGCGTGCGTGCGTGCGTGTATGTGTGCGTCTATGTGTGCTACACCCAGGACTTTTTTGTGTATCCTTTTAGCCTTAATGTCTTACAGCACATGATACATCATGTGCTGTTTACATTTCTGACTAACAAAGTATTCAATCAATCAATCAATCAATGAATCAATCAAATCAGTGCAGCAGTGTGCATCTCCACTCACCAATTTTGAATTCCTTGCTCGCCATCAGGATCTCTGCGTTCGGTATGATGGGGGGAGGAAGGCAAAACTGCAGCCTGTAGGCTGTGATGGAAGGAGATCAGAACATCAACCTGTTGTCCCTATTTTGGGCATGTTATTATAGGCAAAAATGGCCAAAATGTCGGGGTTAATTTTTCTTTTTTTTTTACACAAAATGGCTAAAAATAGCAGATCTACAAGCTCACAACGTGTCACATTTATGAAGCGTTGTGGGGTGGGATCTCTCATCGCTTATAGATCTGCTATCTTTCTATTCGCACAATGAAGTACGAGGGCTGAAGTGGTTAAAGTCATTATCAGATTCATTCATACAAATGCATTTTGACAAACCTTGGTAGTTGATGCGGAACAGCCCGCCCTTCTCAGTGTTGCTGCGGAAGCGAATCAGCACCTGATTGGACGTGCTGCTGGGCGGGTCATTGGGCTCGCCCTCGGTGAACACG
>NC_139952.1:23143835-23213835 GCF_963454915.1 Gymnoscopelus microlampas
AGGGCATAAGTTAAAGGTGCAAGTGATTTTCTTTTGTTAAAATAAGTGTTAAATACAGTAGCTCTATATTCTGATAGTAATCATTGCTATAGAGTGCTTGTTCAGTAATAGGGGACTGCACTTCTCTCCAGGTATTTAGTAAACAGAACATGCATTTTCAGTTCGGGATACCCATTTTATCCAATCAGGAGAGAGAACACAATGACAGCCAAAATTGGAACTTGAACACTATACAATTGAAGCTGATAAATAGGTACTCTCTCCTGATTGGATTGAGGAAAAATGCTGCTATTTGTCTCAAAAAGCTTTATACCCTGAATATATAACATGTATATAACGACGCAATGTGACATACTGTAGCTCTGTTTACACAATGCTGTACCCCCTCTAACTGTATATACTTCCCCCATTTTCAACTGTTTTTATTATATTTTGACACTTGCTTTGGCAATGTAAACGTATGTTTTCTCATGCCAATAAAGCTCCTTTGAATTGAGATTGATTGAGCTGAGCGTGGAGAACCGCCCGCCTGCCGTGCCTGCCTGAGCTATCGCGATGCTCAATCCTGTTGATCTGCTTTTGATGAATGCTTGCCTATCTTTTATGAATGTTGCCAAATGTTATGTGTCGTGCCGAGGAACAGACGCCGGGTTTCATGTGGTTAAAATCATCGAGGACGACACAATAAAGTCACAGATTTATTTCCATTGTGGCAGAGAAACCTGGAGGCAGAACAGTCTGACTGGGGCCACATAAATCGCACGGGGCCTGTAAAACAAACATCAATTTGCAGACAGTGAATGGAGGAGTCTGGCATAGGATTCTCTATGGACAGAACACGACAAAGGTTAGAGGGGTGGGGGGTGGTGGCCGATAACATGGAGACAGGCAGCTGAGTGAAAGCAAGGGGACGAGGATCGATCCCAGAGTCTCACACCCGCAAGGGGAAATCTATGCAAGGGCTAGAGCGATACAGAGAGAGAGCAAGAGAGAGAGGGGGGGGGGGGGGGGGCTGAGAGATAGAGGGCACAGTGTACTATACTGTACCGGGCCTAGTGCAGGTGTTAAAACACAGTCAGCTGTCACCTGATGTATTGACCTTGTAGACGCTGAGCCCTAGCCTGATTATCAGACTGAAGCTGCGAGGAGCTCACTCAGAGAGTGGGCGGGGTCTATGGTCAGGAACCAGGCTAGCTGAGCCCTATAGCGACGAAAACACCACTGAAAACATGTGGCTTGAAAAAAGATGGCAGCAGGCATCGTTCAAATAAACTACTCAACAAGTATAACAATGGGGTATGGGCACACAGAAGAAAATAAAGCTTCAGTTAATGGCTTAATTTTTAGATATAGCTTTTGCTTAAATTTGCCAAAAATCATTAAAATGTTACTGAACTTACTGGAATAGGCCTATTTGTGTTCTACAGTTTGTTCATAAATCAATCCAGGCAATTCTTTCAGCTGTACTTGTCAAATCAATGTGCGTTTTAAAATACATTAAACCACAACACTAACATCATTTTGACCTAACATTTTTCAATGATATTTAGCATCATGGATTACCTATCTCGAGCAAGTTTCAAGTGTTAAAAGGTTAGTTTCTTAACATACTGAAATGGATTAGATGGCATCCAATGGCTTCCTCGAAAATCGTACACACGGTGTGCTTTGGGAAAGTGGTCATCAGTAGTGACTCATAGCCAATGGACTAAACATGCCTGCACGGTCCTTTAAAGGAGCTAAGAAATTCCCTAGCTTGGAATCCCCATTGATGATGTCATTGGTAGACAGATTTCTGAACTGTCCACAGCCTACCTCTGAGACACAGAGCGAGTAGACGGAAATAGTGGCATCTTATAATGCACATTAGTGAGGACCAACTATATGGTCTCTGTCGGGCTCATATGTCCAAAACTGTTACTTTTCAGGATTCAAATTCAATTCAGTCGTGTCACGTTTTTAGCTTGTGGATCTGATACTTTTGTGTGACGCTGCACTATGATCAGGTAGGGCACTAATACTACCAAGTCGGCCATACCACCCATGACCAAAATTAGCATTTAAAAAAAAATGTGAGACACCAGAGGGAAAAATTCAAAAAGTTAAAATATGGAGATAAGAGGATTCTGCCCGTCAGCAACGATATGAAGTGCTCCTTTAAGATTGGGGAAAATAGGTGAAACATGATTTCTGCCCTCTCACCCCCACTTCCTCACAAATGACATGTCAGTCTGTCACTGCGACAGTGGAGTGTGTCTACAGGTGTGTTTATCCCGTTAAGGACTCCACTCCCCGCCGCCTCGCCCCCCCGTCTCCGTCACCTACTGTATCACTTCCTCACACCATGCTGCTGCATTAAAGCCAATTCAATTACACTCACAGCCAGTAGCGACGGGCTGCCTTCTCCTGCTCACGTCAGAGAGCCAACAGACATAGCGCGCGCACACAGAGAGAGAGGAGCACGCACCCGCTCTAAACATGCCAAGTAGACACGCACATAGATACCTGTATGTAATATATACTGTACACATGAATCCCCACACGCACACACACACACACACACACAAGGACACATACAGAAGCACAGTAGCACACTTGCCAACGTTCTATGTGGGACTCACTGACTGTTGTCTGAGTGATACGCTACGCTAGCTATCTTTGCAGCCTCAAGGTTCACACTAATGTAGGAAAGGACGCAAGGCTTTAACAGGCCTTAACACACTGAATAGGTGTAAGAGATTGTTATCCATCCACTCTCACTGCTCCGCCCTACCCCCCCCCCCCCTCTCTCTCTCTCTCTTCCAACATCTATCTCCTCGCTCATGCATTCAAAGGCCAGACTCATGGCCATCGCCTCTGGGGCTCTATGTAATTTTACTGTCTTATTGAATAATTGACAGCTGGAGCGTGAGAATCTAGGTCAAGGACAAGGCACGGTGGAGAAAGCACCCATTAGGGTTTTTTCTTAATCTTTTCTTTTCCTATTCACTAGACCCCCCACCACTGCCACCGCCCTCTTCCTCTCCACATCTCCTTGACGCAGTATCGATTCGAAGAGAGCGAAGAGCACTTTGCTTCTGTAATGGAGAATGAGAATTCCGTTTAATCTGAATTATTCATAATGGTTAATCGCTATACACCCATGGCCACCACTCTCAACGTGGTGATGTAACAGGAAGTGATTTTATATAGTGTGTGTGTGTGTGTGTGTGTGTGTGTGTGTGTGTGTGTGTGTGTGTGTGTGTGTGTGTGTGTGTGTGTGTGTGTGTGTGTGTGTGTGTGTGTTTTATCTGTGTTCATTGTTTTAATGTTTCTATTTATGGGAGAAAGCCTTGCGTGTTAAGTTAATATGTTACTGAATGTTTAAAACGTATGCATCATTTGGAGTTAAAAGTCATATAGTGTAACTTGTTCAATTAAACAAAAGTTTTTTTTTATATAATCTTTCACTGTTGTTGCTTTTCTTCTTCTTCCCACAATAACCATTCCACAAAAATGTGTTTTTTGACAACTCATTTGTTTTAGTCGCAATCATCTGCCCCTGACACCGAGGCAAAAATTACACAGGCATCGGAAATGTATTTATTTATCTATTTTAAAGCTATTGCATGCTATGCTATAGCCTAGGACCCTGCAGCATTCGTTCTGGAGCAGTACGTCCGGGAGTTTTATTTCAAACTGAACTCTGGGAATCACAGTTCTAAACACAGAACGCAGCTACCGGAGGTGTCACCAAAAAAAAAAAACTAAAATGGAGGTTACACAGACTTTAAGAAAACTGTGCAACTGTTCACTGTCCAGTACCTTCGCAGCGAGGAAAGGGATGGTCCCAGTTGCGGACGGTGCCGTGCTCGCAGGTGAGAATGGAGCGTCCCATGAGTTGATACCCGGGGAGACATTCAAAGGAGATGGACTGACCAACGTTGTAGCCCGCACCGACAACCACCCCATAACGGAAAGGCTCTGGGTCTGGACACTCCTGAAGCTCATAGGCTGTGGTAGAGAGAGATAGAGAGAGAGAAAAATAAGAATATAAACTAAGTACAAAAACAGTGATAACATTGGCCTTCACAGATAAAACTCCAATTATTTCTTTCATTTATGTTCATGCATAATTGCAAACTTAGCTGCAGTTGACTATTAAATAGCTGAGATCATGGGCTTAGATTAGAATCATGAGCAACAGATCTGCATGCAAAACAGGGGGCACGCAGAGAGAGAGAGAGAGAGAGAGAGAGAGAGAGAGAGAGAGAGAGAGAGAGAGAGAGAGAGAGAGAGAGAAACAGAGAGAGAGAGAGAAACAGAGAGACAGTCAGGGTACGCTTTTAATGACTCTGCCGAACTGCCTCGCTTT
The DNA here is from genome assembly GCF_963454915.1 of Gymnoscopelus microlampas. NCBI lineage: Eukaryota > Metazoa > Chordata > Actinopteri > Myctophiformes > Myctophidae > Gymnoscopelus > Gymnoscopelus microlampas. Next base: position 23,148,190 of record NC_139952.1, read on the forward strand.
TGGAGCCAATTTGTGGCGTGTGCTAACTGTGAAACGTAGCAGCAGCGTAATCAGGGCCACCTTGAGGCATAAGCGAACTAAGCATCCGCTTAGGGCCCTGTGTCCATCAGGGCCCCCCCCTCACCCCCCAAAGTTATCTTACTCAATTTAGATGTAAAGTGGCAAAATAATTAATAAATAAATACATAGGTGACTTGTCTGATTCTGATTCAGCACATTAGTTAGGCACTGGTGAGGTTTACCTGCCCGACTAGTTTTAATATACATGAAAATATCAAACTCAACCTGAGGGGAAAGAAAAAAAAGAAAAAACATCTGGCAGCAAGGTAATTTTCTAAGATCTAACTTTCTAAGTTATCTATCCAAAATGTGTCTCCTTTCTTCTTCATCTAAATGCCTTCCAAATTCTGAAATATGAAACAAGAAAACAGCACAGCGCTGTTGCATATTCAGAAGTGGCATTCGACATTTACAGCACGCCAAAGATTTAGAATTGACTTTCAACTAACAAAAACAACAGCTGCTTACTGTATTAACTGTACACGAGCAACCTGAAAACTAAATATGAAACTTTTTTGTTTTTGTGCATCTGTGTCCATGTTAACATTCTCTAATCTAATTCTTAGATTTCAAGAATTGGAACAAATGGCCAGTAAAGCTTTATGGTCGCACAGAGCGCCTGCTTGACTCTGGTAAGTAGAACACGGTTGTGTTTTGAGATCTGAATGTTATGTTTTGAAAGTTATGTTTAGTCAGTGGGGAGCAAAAGGCTATCTTGAATGAGTTGTTGTGACTGTATCACTACTACCATAGGCTATGTTTATCTGGCAGCTGGTGCTATGGAGAGATGCAATGAAGCATACACATTCAGTATCTTGTATATTAACCTGCTGAATATAAAAGATAAGAAGTACTAAACTGTCAACCTTTGCCACCTTGTACGATTTGCTGGAATTAATGGCAAAAGTTTAATCGAAATGAATAGGGTCTTAATAAGGAATAGCTCTCTCTCTCTCAGTCTCTGTTTCTCTCTCTGTCTGTGCTGGTTGAGAGAAAGCTCGGGGGCAAATCAAATTCTGCTTACGGCCCCAAAAAGGCTTGGGCCGGCCCTGAGCTTAATGCAGTGCACAAGCAAATACATCAATTAGATGTTCCAGTGGCAGGTGTGTGTCGGCAGATAACAAGGTCAGCGTTGAGTTGGATGACTGTCTGAAATAAGAATCGACTGTTTCTATATTCAGTGTGGCTCTGTCAATGCGGCGGTATGCATGTATACAGTACCTAGCTACCGTATACACGTACAAACAGTATTATAGGTAGGCAAGTACTTTACTGCACATACTGTAGTGTATGTATGTATGTATGTATGTATGTATGTATGTATGTATGTATGTATGTATGTATGTATGTATGTATGTATGTATGTATGTGTGTGTGTGTGTGTGTGTGTGTGTGTATGTATGAATGTATGTATGTATGCAGTATATGTATGTACTGTAGGTACTAGGTAGGTACTGTACTGTAGGTAGGGCAGGTAGATAGGTCGGTACAAAATACCTGCTGCCACCTGCTGTTTTTTTTTTATTCTCATCACTATTGGCATGAAATGTGGGCTTCTACACAACACTGTCGTGGAGCAAGAATTAATTTCTCTGGATGTGTGAATACTGCTCAGTCAGACATCAGTAGTGTGATACCAGGGGCTTCCTGCCTCCTCAACTCACATCGCCATGTTCTCTCTTTCTTTGGCAGATCTCTCTCTTTCTCTCTCTCTCTCTCACTCACTCTCATCAGCAGCACTCCTGATCTCTACCCCCACCCACCCGTCCTATCTATTACTGTCTGTTACCATCAAGCTACGGGGGTGTTCTTGGAGAAACTTTTTGTACCAAACACAAATTGTGCCAGGGGCGGGCTTGAGAGTTTGGCACAGTCATCAGAAGCAGAGTGGGTAAATTATTCTCCAGCCCCTATTTCTTTTTTTTCTCCTCCTCCCCAACTGGATACAAAAGCAGAGCAGGCGCTGAGCCTTGAAGGCATGGGATATAAATATGACTTAAGAAATTGATTTCTATGGATCACAGCATCCCTTTGTGCAAGATAAGTCAAGCAAACACTGCAAAAGGGGAGGGGAGGGGGGATTTCCAAATATAATGCTTGATTTATATGCTAATGTACACCTAATTATTATGTGAATGCACGCCGCTACCCTCTGATCCGGCGGCTCGTTTGTTGAATACGAGTAATAATAAATACAAAATAATAATACAAAAAATAAATAAACTGGAGCGGCTTTCTGAGCCTGTTGCATTAGACAAGGGAGGCCCTTCCTCCTCGCAGGCAGCAGGAAAACACCAGTGGAAAACAACCCCTCAGACTGTAGGCATGTGGCGGTGATATCTCCATAGCGACCAACTCTTGTTGTGTGCAAAAGTAAATATAACAATGGCGTTTCCTGCCTCTGCATGTGGATTTGGTTTGCGTGTACATTTTTGATTATTTTACCCGTTTGTATGCTGTGTTTTTTCTTTTCTTCTTAGCTCTCCTGCTCTACCCTACCTCTATCCTCTCGCAAAAAAATACAAATTATGGAGTGCTTTTGAAAAAAATAAAAAAAATCACCAACTTCTGTGCACCTGTAAACCTGTGACGTGACAATAATGATGCTTAAATGCTAGGTAATTCAGTAATGTTATAGGCTTGAAAGTCCATCCTACAGCAAAGTGGCACAATTAAGGTGTAATTAAACTAACAGGCGATTAAAAATGCATTATTCCTCACGACAATGAATTACCAATGGGCTTCCATGAGTCATGATTAATCCCCTTTCAGTCTATCAGTCGTTCCCGGATTGCTGCAGTTCAGGAAAATACCTCTCATTATGGCGCATTCACCATTCATTCACTGTCCCCGCCACCAAATCAAATGTAATCACTCTGCTTACTGAAACGCCACAGCAGCCAGTGAGTGCTTTTCATAATGATCAGACACGCTGTACTGGAAGTACTAAGCAGCAGTGTTGATTCCGTCGACTAAAACTGTGACGAAAAATATTCGTCGACCTTACCTTTTTTCACTGACAAAAACTAAATAAAAACTAAGCTATGATGACTAAAACTAAGACTAAATATATTGCATTTTTACAAAAATTAAAACTAGACTAAAATGTTAGTGAGGGACTAGTGGAGAAGAGATCCAGTAGAACTAAAAGACAAGTTATTTTATATTTGGGTGCACTCGGGTGTTGCGCTCTAAAAATAGCAGATCTACAAGCTCACAACGTGAGCTTGTAAGCTTGTGAGTTGTGAGCTTGTAGATCGGCTATTTTCAGCGTAAGTGTAAAATCAGCCATTACGATGCCATCAAGGCACCGCCTAAATACATTTTAGTCGACAAAATCAACTGTAGATTTAGTCGACTAAATACTAGACAAAAACTAAAACATTTCAGGTAACTAAAATATGACTAAAACTAAATGGAATTTTATTCAAAAAACTAAATCAAATTTTTTTGTCAGCAGAAGGCTCTGGTCAACTTACTGGTCAACTTTTGCTGGTACTGGTGAATCCTTCAGCATATCAAGGCACCATCAATACAAATCTGCGATACATTCTCCTAATTATCTACATGTAGCTGTGTTTTTCCACTTTTTTCATGTTTGAATCGTATTTAAAAAGATGACGCAGTCACACACGCCTTGCCGTGTGAATGTTAATTAGAAACCAACGTTTCCAACGTTTTTAACATCTTCAAAGATGTGCTCAGGACAGCTGCCAACACCAATTTTCATCTCATTTACTTGTCCCATCTGTCTATTGTTATTTTTTTTTCTTCGAATCCATGGCAGTGGTTCCAAAACGGTGTGCTAAGGCGATGTGCCACGAGAGACAAGTCCAGGTGTGCTTTGGGATTTTGTATATCAGTATTTCGCATACATTTCCAAATACAGCGGCAAATTCGGTACCCAAAAAATATATATATCAACCACTTTCCTAAATCCCTATTTTGAGCATGTTATGGGTGAAAATGTCATTATTATTATTACACTATTTTTATTAATACAGGTGTGCCTTGAGATTTTGACTTGCCCATTGCTGTGGGCAAGTCCTTGGGCACAAAAGTTTGAAAACCAATGATCTACAGGATGGTATATCCATTCATAGAAACCCCTAGCCTGGCATTGGCCCGACTGATAACGTGGATTCACTCACAAGTTCCTCCTCCACGGTATGAGGAACTTGTGAGTGAATCCACGTTATCAGTCGGGCCAATGCCAGGCTAAGAAACCCCCCCCCCCCCCCCCCCTTCCCCTTGGCTGGTCTCTTACCCTGGTACTCAAACCTAAAGCCCGGTTTGTTCTGTGAGTGGTCGCTGTGGAAATAGACGGTGGTCTCGTGTGATGTGGTGAGCAGGGAGGAGGGGACGTCTGGTCCGCTGAATCGGCCGATGACAGTGCTGGTTTCCAGGGGTCCGTTGCGTATCTCCAGGAAGTCGTGGTTGGCCTCCGTGGAGAAGTTAAGGAACTGAACATGGGCTCCTGGGAATGACAAAATTACCTACGTGAACCCTACCATCACTATTCTGGGAATATCATGATAGCAAACCTTTGCCGAAAATAGCAGATCTACAAGCTCTCAGCGAAACCCCAAGCAACAAAGTATAGGTTTTAGTGGTTAAATAATAAAATATACATTTCAAGTGATTTATCTGCTACAGCACAACATAGTTTCTCAAAGTGGGGTCCGGGGACCCCCAGGGGTCCTTGAGGGAGTTCCAGGGGGTCCCCAGCTAAACCTGAGAGGACCCTGAGAGTGTACAAATGGAACCAAATTTTAAAAATTAAAAATTAAATTAACGTTGATTTTACAATATAAATTGGGGTCCCAGAGATAGGAATGCCATTAAATGGGGGTCTGTATAGCCTAATGCATGTTAAACTGGGGGTCCTTGAAATTGAAACGGTTGAAAATCACTGCTAGAGTCGTAAATATCTTCTCTTATGGGGGTCCTTGGCATATATCTTCAAATGGGGGTCCACGGGCTAATAAGTGTCAATTTGGGGGTCCTCGACATGAAAACATTTGAGAACCACTGCAATACCATATGGGTCAGTGACTTCAACCATGACATTTTAGGGGCGGCCATAGCTGAGTGGTTAGTGAGCCCGCCTAGGGAGCCAGAGGCCCTGGTTTCCCCAGGTACGATTCCAGGCCAGGCCACCAAATGTGTCGATGAAATTAAATTTGTCCCTGAGCAAGACTCTTAATCCCTAATTGCTCATAGGCCCTCATTGGAAACAAGACCGCAAGGACTTTCATGAACGGACCTGTTAAAGGAATTATCCTTATTTACCTAAACGCACGTCTCAGCTGCGCAGCGGTCATTATCAAAACTAACCCTCCAACGCCGGCCCGTCGTTTGTCCACCTACCACTACAAGTTGTAGCCTACATTAAGGAGGTGGAAAGCGTGCAGAAGTGCCACAGAGCTGCATGTTGTACCGAGGCTCCCATGCATTTCTCTCACCATAACCAACTGGCAGGTAGATCCTCCAGGTGCAGTCGCTGTTGCTAGGGTAGTTGCCAGGGAAACCGGGGCTGAGTATCATCCCTTCCATTTCCTCCCGGATTCCGCCACATTGAGCTAGCACAGGATCAGACAGGGTGTACCATTAACTTACTGCTGGGGTTAACATAATGCTTAAACATAAGCAGATTAAAAGAAAAATAAGGACATTTAATTTTTTTAATGATATCCAACAAGTGATTTCCATTTTATTTTATTTCTTTTTTTAATTAAATCCAGCAGGTAATTTCCTATTTTAATTAAATCCAGCAGGTAATTTCCTATTTTAATTAAATCCAGCAGGTGAATTCCTATTTCTAAGGAACCTTAGCAGGTGATTCCCTTTTTCCTGTGGCAGGAACTGCGACCCAGAGTAATACATCAAGTGTTCTGCATTCAACAGTCTCCCTAACAGTTTTGACAGAGATTATTTTTGTACTTGTTATTTTTCTCTTTCTGTGAATTAATTAATTAAACTCAATTGACCTGACTCCTACGTAGCCTACATTGTTGTTGGTCTCAGTTGCATTGCCATATCTACAGTACATAAATTACACATTATTGTGCACTGTATAAACGTTAAAGATGAGTTCATTAACCTCTTAGAAAGGTGACAACGTTCAAAACACCTCTGACCTAGTTATTGAAAACTCTTCATCTACAGTAGGAGAAAGCAAGAAAAGAAGGAGAAAAAAAAAACCCGGAAGGTATAGTTGTAGTCTCAACTGACAGTTCAGGAGCCGGCATTTCATAAAATAGGTCAGTTTCACCTCTTCTAAAGTATCAAAGGGGTTGGGAGCACTTTGGAAGCAGCCTCATATCTCAGCCCACCACCCTCTCCCCTCTCTGCCTGCTTCCCCTTTCATCTTAAACCTCTGATGGATTTAACTGGTTCCTCAAGTGGAACAGTGGAACAAGACTCAAACAGAGTCATGGACAGGGTTTGATAAAGTGAACGAGAGGGCGGTGGGGGGCGGGCAGGCGGGAAAGATAATAGAACGAGGAAGGATACAAGGAGAGCGAGGAAGATAGAGAGCGCTCCCGAGACAACAAAATTAACCTGACGAGTGGAAGGATACTGCTGAGTCAGGTAAATAAAGACAAGAGAGAATGAGCGTGAGAGAAACAAGTGCACGGTGGAAGAGGAGGTAAATGGGACAAACGGCCTACATAACTCAAAAGGCGGGCAGAGCGGAGCGGCTGTTACCACAGTGTTCCTGTAAGGAATAAAGCGAGGGGGTTAAGTGTTAGCCTGTGCCAGCAGAAAAAACGCCGGGGGTAATCAGGAAACTGCTGATGCCTGTAAACGCGATGAATCTTCAACCCTCCCTACTTTAACCAATCGTGGCCTGAGATGGAACTAATTAGGCAGTAGTAGGTCGTTCCGATAAGTGGAACACGTTTGTCAAGGCGCTCTCACGAGCGCTGAGGCAAGCGAGCGCCGAATAAGCACCAGATGAAGCGAGCCTTGAGCGCTCTGTGCCTCCGAGTTTGGCTTTGGAAGAGCATATATATATAGAGCTAGCAAAGCCACATGAAGCAGTTCACAAGAGCGCAAAGATGTTTATCGGGCAGAAACCTTGTATCATTCTCCATATTTCAACTTTCTATGTTTTATCTTCGTACAAGAGTGTCGCACAAAACATAGTGAAAATAGCCTATCTAAAGGCTCACCACGTGATGCACTGTGAGCTTGAAGATCTTGAACAATGTTGAAACTGAAAGTGTTTAAGTCTGTCTGTGAGTTGTATAAATATTTAACCAATGAAAAGTATTAACACAAACGTGAGACTAAATGATGACTTCATTGAATGCATTTCCTGAAAAGCGCCGATTTTGGACATACAAGGTTTCAACCCATCAGTGCCGAAAATATACTTAAAAAGCTAGCAAAGCCACATGAAACGCAAGAGCGCAAGATGTTTCGCACACGGATGAATATACCACGCACACCTCTCTTCGCCTGCCTCCCAGCGACGCGTAGCATCTGCCGCACTGTTTATCTATCCATCATCTGATGAGTAGTGAAGGAGTGAAGAGGAGGAACGTGCGGAAACATATTAACCCACCACTTTTCGGGGGAGGGGGGGGGTAAAAATGTATCGCCGTATGTGGAAAATCAATTGCTGCCGCTATTCAAAAGGCAAGCGGTGTGGGTGGGTTGGCAAGCGGCGCGGCGTGCCCACAGGGACCTTGGCCTGAGACGCTTGTATAATGTGTGGAATAATCAGCTGTCACCGCTACAGGCCTGTTACCTTGGGCGTGGGTGGCAGGCAAGATCCCGACGAAGAGAAGAGAGAAACGCGACGGAGGAGAGAGCGGAGAGGTAGGGAGGGAGAGGATGAAGAGAGGGAGGGGGAGGGAGATAAGGAGGGACGGGTAGGGCAGAAGGAAAAGGAAAAATAGGGAGGAGGAAATGGAAATAAAGAAGAGCGAGAGGGAGAGAGAGAGAGAAAGAAAGAAAAAACGTTGATAGAAAAGAGGTAGGGATTTCTTTACCTATGCAGAGAGGAGGTGGATAGTTCCATCGGCGTACGGTTCCCGGCATACAGGATATGTGAGAGTTCCCCTGCAAGGCATGTGCGCACGCATGCACGCACACGCACACGCACACACACACACACACACACACACACACACACACACAGAACAAGAAGACAAATGCACAAAAAGAGAACAGGAAATCAGTTAATTTGCTCCCTTCCTTGTCACTCATCTGTCGCCTCTTTGAAGCTCCCCATCCTTTCCCCCTCTCCCCCCCCTCTCTCTGCCCCCTTCTCTCTCTCTCTCTCTCTCTCTCTACCACACTCTGTTGCTGAGCCAAACACAGTAAAATCCTAAGTCTCAATTTCACTCCATTTGTACACGCTCACAGTTCAATTAACACCGAGGATTGTTACAGTGCATGTGAAGTGAGAACAATGCAGCAGAGGCATCACAACAATATCAAATGATCACACACACAGAGAGAGGGGGCGAATGTCATCTCTGATGCAGATTGATCATTGTGCTACTAGCAAAAAAGAAACCCTCTCAGATGGGTTTCCAGCCTAATACAACTCACAGATAATAACAAAAAGAGAGATCTCAGATGTTGGGACATTTTTTCCCAATTTAGTTGTTATGCCAATTCTGAATGTTCCCCCCACATGAACCCAACAGTTGGTCATGTTCGAGGGTATAGACAGTCTCCTCTGCTACAAATGGAGTCGTCATTTTTTTCTGGGCATGCCATAAGCAGGCGATCATTCGGTGAAAACATTGGACAGTCCGAGAAAATAGCTGATCTACATGCTCAAAACACAGTGCCTCGAGTTGCGAAGCGCTGTGAGCTTGTGGATCAGCTATTTTCTGCGAAGAGATGTGGCGTAGAGGGAAGAAAAGATTCATATTACTGTATATGATTTTTAGGCTTTGTGGAACGGAAGGTGTGCAATATGATGAATGGAACATACACAAGTCAAACGAAGTCAGTTAAAGCAGATGCATACAATATTTTAACTGATGAACAAGTCTAAAGTACTAACTACTAATTAGCATAGTTGTAAGTAACATGGCACACAAGAATTCCAACACGGAATAAACAAGGAGGTGCTAGATTCAGTGTCTTGTGTTGATTAAAGTACACTTTCAATAAATAATGACGAAGTCCAAAGATGAATCTTGTATGCTGAGATAATGTAATCACAGCAAGGTACTGATTTGTATCTTTATATGATATATGGAGCTAGACCTACACAAGCCAGAGGTTGTGTCTACTCTACATGGACCGCATAACCACTTAAACCCAGCATCCGTATTCTGGGGAAGACGTTAGCATAAAAAGCAGATACATTTGGATATTTTCAGCGAAGATATTTAATGTAGAGCGAAAACAGAAAATACACTAGTATAAATCCCTGAGGGACTCCGGTCAAACCGTATAGGGTTGAAGTGATGAATGTGTCTCGCCCATGGGTCCCCTTTTACAATTGACACACCTGTCTTTGATTTGCTACTGTGCTGAGGAAGGCTCTACCGAAACGCCTTCTCATGCTGCCTGTACCTGTTCAAATAAAAGGTACCCAAAGGACCTTTAAAGTGAGTGCTAGTTAAATGAACTCTTCTGGACCGTGCACCTGGTAAAGCAACTACGTGTTGAAACTTGAGTCATGCTTGACGTTGGGAGTACAAGCCAAGTACATTTGCCCATAATTGTATTTGCAATTCATGCTAGCTATTAGGGGCAGTAGGCAACTATTGAGCAGCGGCGACGGGGAGTGGTTGGGGATCGGCGTCATACTCAAGGACACTTTGACACTAAGCCTGGAGGAGCTGGGTCTCTAACCGGGAACGTTCTCTTCCCCAGACAGCCGCTCTACCTCCCTAGCCACTGCTGCCAGGGTAAAATATAATTGTACTTATTATTTACTAGTGCTTTACCCGGTCCTACGATACTGACGTCAGTACCCGTTGTCAGAGTACTTAGTGCAGTACGTGTCATTCACGGGCGACGGCTGTCATTTTCCTTAGTTGACTTTGTAGATAATTGTGCCGCACGCGCCAGTTCCAGAGAACCGCTGATCCGACTGACATCACACACGCATTCCCTTGGGGCATCAGCGATACGCACTCCATGTGAGGGCAATTGGTTGGACGGTTCTTGAGATGCACGAAGGAAACACGTACACACTCACTCACTCTTTGTGGAATTTATAGATAGATTGAGCTTGCTTACTTGTGTCTCATTAGTACATTCTCAAACTTTCTTTTCAATACAGTGAATGAAATAATAATAATAATAATGTTTATTGTCCCCAAGGGGAAAATTGTCTTCACAAGGTCTGTTCACAACAAAAACAACATAACAACATGACAACAAAAACAACATATCACAAGACAAAGACATGAGGTCTAAGAATGTAACATCAAAGGAACCATAACGGTGGCATGTTTAGCCCATTGTCTATAATAGACATTACTGCCAAGCATCTTCCAAAAACATACTTTCATTTGTTTGAATTTTAAGTATGATATGAAAGTCAACTTCGTGAGATTTTTGTTGTCAAAGTTATGTTATATAATATATATCAGTGCATTTTAAAGCACTTCAAAGTGCAGATTGATTTGAAATGTCTAGCCAAAAAGTGTCCCTGAAGTAAAGATTGATTTATAAATTAAATTAAAAGATCCATGATTTATTAACTGTGCAATGATGTTCAGTCAACATTGACTCATTTATTCAGGTACCTTTGATAGCATTTTAATGACTTTGGAGAAAATGCAAACAAGCACAAAATCAAAAAAATAAATCCATTAATAGGCAAATGGCCTCTGTATAATATAGGGCCAAAGCTATGAATAGACAATGACATATATTGATGCCGGTATGGTCCTTTAATTGTTTGGCTTACTTCCTATCCTAAATAATTACAATGTAATTCATCTACGGGTAAGAAAAACACGATGATAATTCTAATGCTCAACCATGCGTTCAAGTGAGGATATAGTACATTTATTCGTCTGGGGGTTTGACGATTCTTTCACACTGGGTTTGAAGCTTCAATCGAAAAGTTCTGTAGACTTTTAACTGCAGCAAAAAGTAGGTCCCTGAAAACTTTTAGATTTGACTACAAGGAGGTTTTTGCTCAATTGTGTGTCTATGTGCATGGTGTGTGCCTGCGTGCCTGCGTGTGTGAGAATGGGTGCATGCAGGCTATAGACGTACAGTAGTGCCTAACCCTGCCCTAGAGGTTGGAGTTAAGGGACTTGGTAATAGCTGTTAACCACAGTGTGGAGCAAGGTCATCGGTCTCACCTGTAGCGTGTATCCAGGCTCACACTGGAATGAAACCACATTGTTCATTTGGAGACGCTCTCCCACCTTGATGCCGTTCATAGGAACCACTGGCTCTGGACAGTTAGTTAGTGACACCGCTGACAAAGTGAAAGAAAAAGAGAAGTGAAAAGAATGTGCGTTAATGTCATCGAGGCATATATGTGGCAGGTACTGCATGTGACGAACTATACGTGTTAGTGTGTGTGTGTGTGTGTGTGTGTGTGTGTGTGTGTGTGTGTGTGTGTGTGTGTGTGTGTGTGTGTGTGTGTGTGTGTGTGTGCGTGCGTGTGTGTGTGTGTCTATCTATACATCTATCATTGAATCTCAACAATTGTGTTGTGGCTAGTTGCTTAGTAGTAGGAGAGTGCCGCACAAAAGAAAGCACTAATGCATTGCCGCTGTCAGTCACCTCTCTGTGCAATGGGACCATTAATGTTGAATACAGTCATGCTTGAACTTGCTCTTGTACAGAAACCTTTCAAATGACAAAGTGAGGCCATTTCAAATCAGACGTGAGGTTGAATTATATGATGTTAGGGCGAAGCACTTCACTCTTACTTTTGTACTCCAGTCTGAATCCAGCGGCAGATACACTGATGTCAGAGAAGAAATGGAGGTAGAGCTCGTTGGACGTGCTGTTGAGGAGAGCTGGGACTGTCGTGCCTGGTAAAGAAGAGTAATAGGGGTTTTAGTACTGAGCACTCTTACAGCAATATAATATATGCAGAAAATAATTCTCTAAATGGAGGAGAAAATGCACACTGACGGCCGACGCACCGAAACACATTTTGTGTGAGCGTTCCTCTGTGTGTGTGTGTGTTCTCAGAAGTGATCACATGGTTTTAAATCTCTCATTGGTTGTTGAAGGTCCATAACACAGATGTGTATACTCTCTCACCACTTTGCATTGGGGTAAAACTAACATTTGAAGTTTGGTCCAGTCAGAGACAAAATGAGAATGCTATGTTAGTTAGTGTCCTTGCTATTAGAGAACCGCAAATTCTATAAACAAACGCTCAACACGCAGAAATGCAAATGAGTATTTGCCGGAAGCGGGGAGGACAACAAGCACAGAATGCAGTTCACTGTGACCTGCCCTTTACGTATACCTGAAGCTCCACTTAGCATCGTTACAAAGCCAGACATCCGTACCAAACGTCCTCCCCGTTTAGTTAACAGCAATGTTTTGCAATTCTGTAGAAGCACTTTGACGTCAGTGGTGGAGGTGGAAAAAGTTTAAACTTCAACACGCACACGCCCCCGCCGCCTGTGTGCACGCACACACATACACACACACACACACACACACACACACACACACACACACACACACACACACACACACACACACACACACACACACACACACACACACACACACACACACACACACACACACTCACACCCCAGAGGTACCTGAGAAGCTGCCCAGCATGGTGTCGCTATTGTCCCCTCCATCAAACACCTCCAGGGAGTCCCAGTTCTGCTCCGTTACAAAGCTTATCACCTGGATCTGGGATGATGAGACGGGAGGGGGCGGAGGACGAGGATACGCACAGAGGGGAGGATGGAGAACAAAACACAGATGAAGGAGAAAGTAGAGAGGAAAAGAACAGAGTTAGAAAAAAAAGTATCAGAGGAATATCGTACTGGAGGGAAATGGGAGTTATACACAGTTTGGAGTCAGCGATGCGCTCACCCTTCACCAATTGTCTGCTACTGTATATCACCTTTTATTATATCAGCGTAATGTTATTTCAGCTATTATTTATCTCCATCTCCACAAAAGCTTCGGTCTAACTATTAATCTGTCTGTTTTTCTACTTATGTTCTGCTAAACGGAGATATAACGAGACAAGCACACAAGACAGTGGATGTTAAAGTGAGAGAATGCGGAATGTAAGGCATCATTCCACCATGTTTCACTCTTTCTATCTATCTCTTGTACATCTCTCTCTCTCTGTACTGTCTTCCTTTTTAAAACACTTGCTTGGGTGTCTGGCTTTGAAAATCTGAGATTTAGGATACAGAAACCCCCTGACGTGCTGGGAGGACCTCACCAACAGAAACAGCAGACAACAACAGAGTCCACAAATGCTTGTTTTGAACACTGTAGGTAGAGAAACATGCCGTTCTTCATCTAGAATTCCTCGAACTTTGTTAAACCGCAAACTCCTCCGGTTTCTTTTCGGCCCGCAATCTTCTCTCGCCCTCAACTTACCCATCTGTCCACAACCACCCTCTCTCTCTCTCTCCCATCCTCCTGTTCCATTCCTCCACTCTCGCCTCCAACTTTGATGGTTATAGATCGGATACGAGCCAATTAAAAGGGTGGAGGGGGCCCGGCGAGTCCCGGGGAGATGAGGCAGATCACAGATTGATCTTTCATTAGGGAGCCCGCCGCAAAATGTGCCGGCAAGGCACCTCGCTCTTTTAACTTCTCTCCTGGATCGTGACACTCCAATCTAATGTGTCTGACTGTGCTAGCTGGTGGAGGGCAGGGAGGGAGGACAGTAGCAGGGAAACGGACAGACTGAGAGAGAGAGAGAGAGAGAGAGAGAGAGAGAGAGAGAGAGAGAGAGAGAGAGAGACTAATGAAGAGGAGGAATAGGAGGAGAGCTGGACTGCAGGTAGACGCTGAGCCAATGTGACAAGGTCTCTCCGGTTATCATTTCGCTGTTTGCGTGCACAGGTGGCAGAGAGACCATTGGTGCAGTGTGTGTTTGTGTGTGTGTGTTTGGCTGACAAACACGCGCTAACACACCATACATCACGGCCGAGCTGAACCTTGCCAGGAGTGTATGGATGTGAGTGTCAGTGTCAGTGAGTTGTGGTGTTTACTTTTCCCTGTGATTGCGTGTGTGTTTGTGTGTGTGTAACTGAGTATGTGAACACACGCACGCACGCACGCACACACACACACACACACACACACACACACACACACACACACACACACACACACACACACACACACACACACACACACACACACACACACACACACACACACACACACACACACACACACACACACACACACACACACACACACACACACACACTTATACTATGCTCTACCCTTCTCTCCTTCTTGCTCTGATTCCTTTCTACCCGGGACTGCGTTTCGGTGTGTAGCGTAGCGTGCCGATCAGGCCTGTGGGTCCCAAACCTGCCGTGTTTGACCTGCAAGGACAGTCAGCTGAGGTGGAGAGCTAATAGCTGAGGGACACCACTCAGGTCATTAGCCACAGTGGCTAAAGACTAAACCTACTGACTTTCCATCAGGCGGATCCGTGGGGACCTTGCCCCGGGGCCCACGGCGGAGCTCGTGTGTACATACATCAAAGAACACCAAATATGCATAATAATTCATTCTCTGCACTGGGAAGAGACCAAAAGTAACGCTATATTTGTACACCGTCGTACAATGGTCTCGCGTGGGGGGAAAATAGCCGATCTACAAGCTCCCAACGTGTCACGATGCAACACGTTGTGAGCTTGTGGAGTGGCTATTTCCCCCCCCCCCCCCCCGCGTGACACTAGCGCACAACAGCGTCTGAATCAGGCTTAAGGTATTCGAAGAGCCAATTATATGGATCTTTTCTGCGAGTCTGGGTAATACGAGTTGTAATTCTATAAACCCGCCTTAAATCAAATCTTGACTTTTAATGAGCCTCGTCCGCCGAGACAAAAGCTGGGCAGCCTGTCAAGGGCAAAGTACACTTATTTAAAATCAGTCCAATTTCTTTACTTCTTCTTCCCGCGTCGCCCATAACGACCCCACGCTGTCCTGTACATGAGGGAACTGTAAATATGTTATCCCAGGTTGTAGCTATAGCGCCACTGATACCGTATGGCATGCTAGTGCTACTGTAAGCCGCCAGCTTATCACCAGACAAGAGCTTGTAGGTCAGGACCGTGAAGGGCTGCGGCTGGGGAGTCACAATTGCAGCTACATACAATTGGTCAATTCCCCCCTCACAGTCTGAGAAGGGCTTTACCGGAGACTAAAGGGGCTTCTTAACCCTTTAAGACCTGAAGCCGATTCTACAAATGTCTTTCTAAATCCCAACAGTATTCTGAAAAACTTATGTTTCTATGTCAGTGGTGCTCAAACTTTTTCATGTCAAGGACCACCAAGATATGTATTTGGTCGCCGACTCCCATCTCAAAATATCTTGTTCGAGGGACCCCCAGAGGCAAAGATTTTAGTTACAAATGTTCACTTTAAGAAATATATATTCAAAGATTTGCACACATTTTCACTAAAATAGCAGTTAATTTTCTAAAATAGCAGATCTACAAGCTCGTAGCGCGGCACTCGGTGCCGGGCTATGAGCTTGTATATCTGCTATTTTTGAATAGCCAAAGAAATAAAAAAAATGACACAGATGCATTCCCGGTCTCAATGGGTTAAGGGAGGGTCTCACAATGATGTATTGGTCTACAAGGACCCCAAGGTGAAATGGAGAGTCTGGTCTTGGCATTCGATTGGTGGTTAAAAGGAAGGAGGACTGCATGAACACAGTTGTAGTTGTTGGCCTCATATTGTAGCCACCTTTTGATTTTCGATCACATTCTTTCATAATGATCAGATAGTGCTTTTGGGGAAAACATATAATCACTCATTTAAGACCAGATCAGTTTGTAAACAAATGTATAGGGCAGTATTTCCGGGTAGAATGTCTATCTGTATCTGTGTCTTTCAAAGAAAGACACAGATGCGTTGCCGGTCTTAAAGGGTTAATAAGTAACCTTCTGTCATTGCTTATCCAACATGATGGACTTATATAGACAACATACTGTACTAGATTCTGGTATTAACTCAAAGAGTCCAACCTGGATTCCGGATCCTTCAGGAACAGTGATCTTCCAGACACAGTTGAGGCTGTTGAGGTACGGCTCGGGAAACCCAGGCGACAAGATGGTTCCCGTCCGCTGGGTGAGATTCCCTCCGCATGGCACTGCAGAGGAGGAGGACAGGAAGGCTCAGGTCAGTGGATTTATGAAAGATCATACATGAGGCACACGGGCACATGTCAAGTGATTGATTGAATACTTTATTAACAGTTTGCAAAAAAGGTACAGTGGTACAGATTCATAAAAAAAGGATGCTAAAAGGATGACCCCCAAAAAAGCCCAGGGCTTATTTCCATTTCGGTCCTGTGTATTCAATTCATCGAGACATTTAAAGACAAACGATAATACAAATACAATAATATGCAAAACGTCATATAGATGAATAATAATACAAAAGAAAATTATGTAAAGTAAACAGTTGGTGGGTGGGGGTCATTTCCGGTGATAAGCTTAGACTTTTTACAGAGGGCTGAAGGTGCTCTTTTCATGAGTCATGAGTGCCATTTCAGCAAATTATAGAGGGGTGCAAAGTGGGACTGGACCATTTATTGTTTAGCTTTTTCCCTTTTTTCTTCTGTCTTTATTTGTGAATATAAAACCAGGCATGCAGGCTGGAAAGGAGAGAAAGAAAACAATGGTTCATCATTAACATATTTGTCATCACTAGACAGTGCTGGCCTAGTCAATAGAGGAGACAGAACAGTTGAGTAATTAAAGACAATCACTATGATAAGCAGCCAATGTGTGGGATGTGGTTATATACTGAATGTGCGTTTGTTTTCACGTGAAAGAAGTTGAAGTGTGGGAGGTGGCTACATACTGCATGTGAGTCTGCTGTTGTGTCGCTCTCCATGGTGCTGAATGCGTGGGCTATGGTTATTTGTTGAATGTGTCGCTCTCCACGGTGCTGAATAGCAGCAAGCTGACAGATGAATGTAAGTCTATTGCATAGGTCAATAAAGTAGCATGCATGTCAAAAGAGAACTTTTTATTTATAATTCTACCACCACTTAATACAAACAATCCTAAAGTGGGAATAAACATCTTTCAAAAGGCAGAGCAGCTGTAGCAGAGGACGTTACATCCTTGACCTGAATGTCACACCCCCTGGTAGTTTCATCACACAGGTGTGCTGATATGTTCCAAATGTTGAATTCCTTGAAGTAAATTAGAGGCTATATTTGTGTGAGGATACTTTTGAGCCATTTATTTCTGTGATACAATATTTGGTCTACCGAGAGACTGCATCACCCAATTTACGCCTATACTCAGAGAATGTAAAAATGGACTCTCATGGGTGAGTTATACTAACACTCCAGATTTTATTGTTTACTTAGAGAGAAGACTAATAACGTGCAGTGCATACTCGTGCACACACAAACTGGCACTAACAAGTGGGCACAAAGCCATCCACGCACCGACACAGAACCACCCACCCTGCAGCTCAGCTGCCAAACAGTGGACACGTATATGTGTGTGTGTGCCACACACATACGCAGGCATGCACTTACGCAGGCACGCACACGTGTGCACACACGCACAGACAGCGTGAGACGGTGCTTACAATCTTAAAACCATGTCTCCCCTTCTTGTTCTGCTGGATGCACATCTGGTGACAGCACTGGAGCATCTAGGTGAGCATCTGCTCAACTGTATGGTGTGCGTGCGTGTGTGTGTGTGTGTGTGTGTGTGTGTGTGTGTGTGTGTGTGTGTGTGTGTGTGTGTGTGTGTGTGTGTGTGTGTGTGTGTGTGTGTGTGTGTGTGTGTGTGTGCGTTCATGTGTGTGTGCATAACCCCCGATAGTGTGTGTGCCACCTGTGCGTCGCATGGTTGAGTTTCGCTGTACCGCTGCAGGCAATGTCTGGCAGCCTACATCTGTCTAGTTAGACACTCCACACATTGGGAACGTGACAAAGACAAATGGAAAATGACACACGGAAATATATAGAAACACGCAGATAGGACAAACGCTTCATACGAATGTGTGTGTGAGTGTGTGTGTGTGTGTGTGTGTGTGTGTGTGTGTGCCCTGTCCTCCAAACGTCCTACCTATACAGCTGGGGATGGTGCTGTTCCACTGTGCCAGGGCGTTGGGTACAGTCAGACACTCGATGGCGCCGGAGCCCTCCAGCACGTAGCCCGGGCTGCACTCGAAGCGGATCACGGCGCCCACGGCAAAGTTGTTGCCCATGCGGCGTCCGTTGCGGGGCTCGGGGACAGAGCTGCACTGCGTGGCGCTGGTCCTTGGCACGGCTAAGCGGGGGAGAACGCAAGAGGAAAGGGAGGGAGGGAGACGGAGAAAAAAAAAGAATGGGCGGTTAGAGTACAAAAGAGGACAACGTGCAACCTTCAGCGCTAACTTTAGATGATCAATAAATTGACTTTTAAGAAGAAAAAAAAAACAGTGTTGTCACGATTGCTGTTTGCTCGCAATGTATCTAAAGAGGATATTCAGCTCTTTGTAATGGTTTTGAGTTGCTGTTTTTGTGTTTAAGAAAAAGGATAAACGTAAATTATTCATTAAACTTTCTGAATAGCTGCATTGGCCTTTAGATATCTATAGCGAATGTGATTTCTGGTGCATTGTTCAGGGAGCATGAAAACAAAATAAAAACAACGGGAGAAGGGGAGCAGAACGAATCAACAGGGAACTTGTGTTACAACTTTTGAACAACTTCTGCTTACAGTACACTGTAAAATCAATAACAGCAATTTAATTCTGTAATCGTATAAAATGTGGTTCCATTTTGTTCCATTAATGGTCCATTAAGGACCTGGAAGGGTCCAAATCCTGAACGCAGAGTGTACAAATGGAACCAACCATGCTGTTCCATTTAGTTCCATTTGTGAAATTAACACTCAGGATTTTAGGATTTCACGATACCCAGAATGTGGACACACACACACACACACACACACACACACACACACACACACACACACACACACACACACACACACACACACACACACACACACACACACACACACACACACACACACACACACACACACATTCTGCTACATGCACATCTGGTGACAGCACTGGAGCACACAGTTGAGCATCTGCTGCAACTGTATGCTGTGTGTGTGTGTGTGTGTGTGTGTGTGTGTGTGTGTGTGTGTGTGTGTGTGCGTAACCCCTCACTAGTGTGTTTGCCACCTGTGTTTCGCATGGTTGAATTTCAGTGTACCGCTGCAGGCACTGTCTGGCAGCCTATATCTGTCTGGGAGTGGCTAGTACACCCACATACAGTATGCATGCGTGCACACACACACACAAGCACGCACGCACGCACGCACGCACGCACGCACGCACGCACGCACGCACGCACGCACGCACGCACGCACGCACGCACACACACACACACACACACACACACACACACACACACACACACACACACACACACACACACACACACACACACACACACACACACACACACACACACACACACACACAGTAGCTGAGGGTAAAGAATTTTACAGAGGAATTTGAGATGATGAGAGGGAGAACTCAAAAGTAACAAAGCAGAAGTCTGTGTGTGTGTGTGTGTGTGTGTGTGTGTGTGTGTGTGTGTGTGTGTGTGTGTGTGTGTGTGTGTGTGTGTGTGTGTGTGTACGCCTGCCTGTGTGTGTCTCTGTGTCTATGCGTGCGTGTCTCACCCTGATAAACCAGATGAAATCCTTTGGAGCTGGCTTGACCTTTGGAGGTGAAGCGAATCAGGACCTGGTTGGTGGTTGCCAGAGGCAATGACTCACCTATAAAGGGGAAATAAAAGTTACATCAGAGTTTGTAATTATAATTGATTTCTTTGAAGCAACATGTTGCCTTGGTAGATAACAAGGCCAACGGCTATGTACTGACCACTTTCTGACACACAGTGTTCATCTGGGAGTCCATTTGCTGCCTTCAAGTTGGCTTTTTTG
This sequence comes from Gymnoscopelus microlampas, assembly GCF_963454915.1. Taxonomy (NCBI): domain Eukaryota; kingdom Metazoa; phylum Chordata; class Actinopteri; order Myctophiformes; family Myctophidae; genus Gymnoscopelus; species Gymnoscopelus microlampas. The sequence goes on from NC_139952.1 coordinate 23,168,367, forward strand.
TTATTAGTTTTCATTTAATTAAATGGTATTTTGGCATGCATCCCAGAACACTCCACTGTCCCTTTTCAAGTTCCATTCGGAATGTTTCTATTTGGATTGTTGATTTCCTTTCAGACAGACACCATCCCTATGGGGCAGCCGTAGCCGAGTGGGTAGAGAGGTCATCTAGGAATCGGAAGGTTGCTGGTTCGACCAAGAGGTTTTCATGGACCGTACGGGTTTGGGTTCATGTTTTATTATGGTCAATCAGGACTGGCTCCACCTTGGGTCCCAGATCTATGTGTATTACCCGAGTGGATACGAGAAGACCAGTACTTAGCGCTGACCAGGAGAGAAAACCATGAGGATTGATGCCTGACGATTATGCTGACCTAGAATCAGTTTAAAATAAGGCGGGGGAAAGGATTAGCTACGCATGGGTGCAAAGCTGCCAAATGGCCAAGTTCAGGGACTTGGGAGAGCATACCTCCATGGGAACAAAAGTGTGTGCACAGTGCACAATCATGGATTCCTTATTCATGGAGGGGATTTAATTTAATTGTCTCTTATTGTATGCTGCTGTGTAGCTGCTAGATTCCATTATGGACTAGCCTCTAACTGGCATCTATTGGACAGCAATTGTAATTATTAGGTTTCGGGTCCATATAGTATCCAACAGTCAGGGTCAGTTCTGTAATCTCTGTAAAAATCGGATCCCAGAATGAATTTCACCGATCCAATTAGGGTTTGGGTCCAAAACATGTCGAAACTAATCTTATCTCGGGTTCATTAGGGTTCGGTCTGTCTTTTTGGACCCTTGAAGAGTTCTAATTCAGTTCAACCCTTGGCTCGCCCACTGTACGTGCGGCCCTGAGCAAGACACTTAAACCATGACAGCTCCCACCTGTGCGCTCATTAGAGCCATCTGAGCAGCCATCAGCTGCTTGAAGCTGTAAAAGCAATGTCCCCTCCCCCAGGGACCAGAAAGTACCCCCCTTACTCCCCCATCCGCAATGTTGTTGCATCTAAAAGAAAGGAGGTTTCAAAGATATTCCGGTGCTGTGGAATGATTAGCATGCTTTGCTGTGACGGTCAAAAGAAAAGAAGAAAACATTGTGGAAGTGGAGGATTTTGATGCTGTCGGTAATGATTTCTCAGTTCAACTTACTGCATAACGCCCATGTGCCTCACCATGAAGCCCGATTTATACATCATCATATGACGCTGTCGCGCAGCAAAAATAGCCGATCTACAAGCTCACAATCCATTGCGACGTGACACTTTGTGAGCTTGAAGATCGGCTATTTTTGGTGAGCATGAATTAAGCGTCGCCGTTCTACATGGGTGTGTGGTTGGAAACCTGCTAATGACTAGTCTGACAGCGCAAAGCGGATGAGCTCAGTGGGAAAAGGTCGATACAGACCTGTCGTCAAATGTGGAAATCACCTTCCAGACGCTGCATTTTAATTGGGTAGATGCTTACTTTATTCATCCTCAAGGGGACATTAAGGTGTTACGGCAGCTCATTTCACTGACAACAACAACAAAATAAGTGACAAGTAGGCTAGGATAACAAACGAAGTGACACTATAATAGAAATAAGAAGAGACATCTGTAACATTATATAGAGTAAGAACAGTCCAGAAGTTAAAACAGGGAACCAACCCGATCCGGTTCGCTGCAAACATTCAAAGGACCATGTCAGCGTCATTACAGCGTCATATCTGCTGCCACTCTCATTTCTTTTAACCCATTAAGACCTGCAGCATATTCTAAAAATGTCTTCGAAATCCTAACAGTTTTCTGAAAAACCTATGTTTCTATGCCAGTCGTTCTCTATCTTTTTCATGTCAAGGACCCCCAAAATTATATGTCTTTGGCCGCGGACCCCCATCTCAAAATATGTTGTTCCAGGGACCTCGCAGAAGCAAAGATTTGAGTTAAAATGTTTGTTTAAAAAATAGATATATTCAAAGATTTGCACACATTTTCACGATTTTTCAAAAATAGCCAAAATATAAAATAATGGTTAAAGTGGTTACACAGATGCGTTCCCGGTCTTAATGGGTTAAAACACAACTAAAGACCTTTCTGTTTGCCACCGCCTTTGATTGAGTTTTGTTCTCTTTTCTTTTCATCACTGTAACTGTATCTATTCAAGTTTTACTTCTTTTGATTTAAGCATCCTAATGTCATTTTATAATTTTTATAATTGTGTTTCCTTTGCTTGATGTTCTGTGTAAAGCACATTGAATTGCCTTGCTGTTGAAATGTGGTATACAAATAAAATTGCCTTGCGCCACTACATTACATTAAATATCTGTTCATGGCTTTTGCCACTGTTTTATTGTTGACATTTTCTCAAAGTCATCTTTTCTCCGGGGAATATTTTCTGCTAGACGTTTTAACCGACCGACCACACTTTTATGCAACGATAACATAACGTTGACATAAAAAGTAACAATGCAAACAAAATAAAATGAAATACAATTCTGTGTGTTGGATAATCTATTCTTCAGTACGTTTCAAGTCTCTGCAAGTTGACTTTCATACTGTTAACTGAAAAAAATATTGTTTTACTTTCCGTCATGTCAAGTAAACCATGAGTCTTAGTCAATGGGCTAAAACATGCCAGACAGCCATGGTCATTATACCACTGGTTCTCAACATCAGGGGACCTTGAGAGGGTTCCAGGGGGTCCCCAGCTAAATGATTGACAGTTAAGAACCAAATGGACTCTTACGGGTCTGTAACTCTGAAAGTTTACAAGTGGATGTGCACACTTTCACAGTTAAATGACAGTAACACTGAGGATTTTATAGTGTGGATTGGGGTCCCAGAGTCCCTAGAATGTATATCAAACTGGGGGTACGTGAAATCAAAATGTTTGAGAATCACTGCTTTATAGTTAATCCTTAACATGGCTTAATATAGAACAGCATATTTATAAATGGTGGTACTACTCTGTCATATCCTTCTATCTTAGCCCCTTTGATGGATTTACTGTCATGAAAACATAGCTAGTTATTACTGAGACAGAACATGACACAAAGTGGCAGCATATTGGCGTTGTTGGGCGAAATGTTATATCTCCATTATTTATCTTTTTACATGCCGTAAACCATTTTATTCTTGTTGCACAAAAGTAGAAAAAATAGTGAAGATCTGCTATTTTGGGAAACATATTTTGCATTTGACTCCATATGTGCATTTGACGAGGGGCCCAAAGGGCTGCGGTGGTCCACCGACCCACCCAACCACCCATTAGGCAATTTTAATATAGGATTTAATCAAAAGTATAATCAAGAGCTCAAGACTAATAATAACTACATTGGATCCACTGGAACAAAGGTTCCTTTTCCCATTTGGTTGCCACCCAAAAGCGACAATATTTAACATTGCTCTCTCTCTCTCTCTCTCTCTCTCTCACTCAGTGTGCTGATTGTCGCTCTGCAGTGTCTCATTACTCTGTGCCTGCTCACTGTCACAGTGTTGCCTTTGTATAACCCCACAGGCAACATCTGTGAGCGTGTTTGTGTGTGTGCGTGTGTGTATGTGTGTGCGCACCAAACTGTGCACCCGTCAGTCCCTTTACATTTACGCGCGGCGTGCCCTTGAGCAACCCTGTCAACAGTTTGTTTCCGTCAGTGTCCTGAGCGAACTCGGACGGCACAGTCGATCCGCACGCCCGTCGCCGTCGATTTACTCCGGTTTCGCCGCGGGGGCCGCGAGGCATGCTGGGTAGTTTATTAGAGGAAGCCATTGCTGTGTTGCTGTCGTGGTGACGGTGTTTCATAATGCCTGAGTGGGCAGCTATTAATCCAGACAGAACAAACAAGGTGTGTCAGCAGGCGACTCCGTATGAATGATCCAACAGGGACAGCCATGCCGTGAAAAATTTACAAACAAGCGTGTAATACGTGATGAGCTGAGACAAGCTCTCAGTTTGCGCTTGAATACTTTGGGGCCGTAGCTGACTGGGTAGAGAGGCCGTCTGGTAATCAGAAGGTAACCGGTTCGCCTCCCTTTCTGCCCATGGCTATGTGTCGAAGTGTCCCTGTCCCTGAGCAAGACACTCATTATAGTATAGTGACTAGGGCTGTCACAATTACAAATTTAAGTTGACGATTAATTGTCACCCAAATAATTGCGATTAACGATTTAATTGTGTGTGTGTGGCATTAAACATTGGAACATATGTGGATAAAAATATATTTTCTGTTTGCCTTTTAGGCTTCCTAATCAAAAATTGCACATGTCAGATACTGTATGACAAATAACTTTATACAAATAAATTATTGACATATTTAATAATTGTATACATGTAAAAATAACATAAATCGCTGATGTACAAGCTTGTAGATCGGCTATTTCTGTTATTTTTTGGGGGGGAAATGTGAACATTTTTTGAAAACTGAAATTAGTTTTGCCTATACTGACATGCCCAGAATCAGGACATCCGGTTTCATGTGTTTAAGGTTTGTTTGTATATTTAGAAACACACTGTACAAAAACACAAATGTCATTTCTAGTTATCTATTGTTTCATCTTATTGCTGCATGTTACAGGAGAGAGAGCTACTGTTAACTGTATCAAATCTCTGAAGTTCATGTAAGCTCACTTTTCAATGGCAGGCTGGTTCACACAGTCAGCAGGTTAGGTCCCACTGCTCAAGGACATTTTGGGGTTTTGAGGTACTTTGACAAATTACAACGGCACAATCTTTCTAAAGCAGACCTATCCTCTCTGTACTTGAACAGGATTAAGTAAAGTGGGGATTGGGGATTATATACTTTGGAAACCGTATTTTACACTTTGCAAATGAGTGTATTGCATTTATCTGGGAGTACGGTGACAGCGTAACACAGATAATATGAAGTGCACTGATGTTAACCGGAGAGGTGGTCAAATTGAATTGAAGTTGAATGAAAATTGACTTTCTAATCACATTTTAAATGAGGACCAAGTTAGTAACAAAGGGCTTGGTTGAAATCAATTTAGAAATTAGCATTTAGATAAGTCTCCTTGATTTCTCTATTCACTCTTTTTGTACCATGTCACCCGCCCACTGTTATCTTTCCTGCACTTTAGTCATCCATTTATTCAACTCGTTTCTTTCCTCTAATTTCCACGTGTTTATCTACGCTACCGCTGTTAATTCTGCAACCATTACCTTTCACTTTCCTGCGAAAAGGAGCGATTCGTCTCGCCAGCCACGCCAGACGGAACAGACCCAATGATGAAAACAATGCAGAGAGGAGTGAAGTTCAATATTCCCTCAGTGCTTGCTTGGTGTATTAGCTAGCATAATTACTCCACGCCATCATGGCAGGGAGTAATTATGCAGCGCCATGCACCACCTAAATTTGACATCCTGACGTGAAAATAACTTGTCTATTGTACTTGTGTGGGTGAAAACCCCCGTTCTATATTTTGTGTCAGGTGATATGCGTGTTTGCATGCATATTTATATATGTATAATGTATGTGCTGATGATGTGTGGTACACATTAACCATTTTCATGCATAATTCATGTTGTATTCATAAATTGTATGCATGCGTGCATATGTTTATGTGTGTGTGTGTGTGTGTGTGTGTGTGTGTGTGTGTGTGTGTGTGTGTGTGTGTGTGTGTGTGTGTGTGTGTGTGTGTGTGTGTGTGTGTGTGTGTGTGTGTGTGTGTGTGTGTGTGTGTGTGTGTGTGTGTGTGTGTGTGTGTGTGTGTGTGTGTGTGTGTGTGTGTGTGTGTGCGTGCGTGCGTGCGTGCGTGCGTGCGTGCGTGCGTGTGTGTGTGTGTGTGTGGGTGTGTGTGTGTGGGGGGGTACGTACTAACACTCCTCTTTCGTCACCCTCCCACAGTGTCCATTGTGTTGTTTGCTGTGCCTGGTTGTAGAACACTAAGCTAAGCTGTCTACCCGTAATACTGTATATCTCCTTGTTTATTGTCCTGCTCAAGGGATGTTCTGAGACTGCCCTGAACTCAAACCAAAGTAATCATTTTGCCTTTGTGGCCCACGTAGGCTGAGGCCAGGCTAGACGAGAAAGCAACCAAAAAAAAACCTGCACACCCTCTCGCTCACCCCCCGCCCTGCATCCATGGACAGTTCAGTACTCCCATTCAAGTTGTCCGTTTTGTGAAACCTCTCAATTAACCTGCCGCCGCCTTTCAATTCCCGTGCCATTCCTTTCAATCTCATACAGAACAGCCCGCTTTTCGACTGCCTGCATTTCCTTTTTTTATTCCATAGCCCTCCAACAAACTTTGTAACATCTTTGCACTCTCTAAGTTAAATCAGTTATTTACAGTGAAAAACCTTTTCTCTCATCAAATTCTTTACCGGCACTGTGTACGAGCGCAAGCGTGCGCACGTGGGTGTCTGAACATAAACGTACCTCTGTGTCAATACATGTGTATTGTATTGGTTGCAAGAGCCATCAGGTTCACCTTCAATGCCAATGCGGATTTACTATACATGTACGTGTGCATTTTACTTGACGTTTGTGTGCGTGTGCGTGCGTGCGTGTTTGGAGCCAGTCGGTCTGTATGTTACCCCAGTGCCTCTTTAGTGGTTGTTGTCTCCATTGACTCCTGTTCACAGCTCTCAGGGGCCCACCTACCACCACAGCAGCTCTGCCCGTGTCAGCACTTTGCCTAGAGGTTTAACAGGGACCCTACAATGGGGGTCTGGCTCAAACAACACTTTATTTAGCCTCCTGTCATGTTTGGAAAATAATGGAAGATCGAAGATGATAGCTAAATCACACTCGTCCCTCTGGATCCTGCCGTTTGCTGCTGATGAACACAGCAGTAGTACACGTGCTGTTTCATGCAAATGTAAATGGTCCCTTGTTGTATTTCAATATTATTTTCTTTTTGTGCGTCTTTTTGTGCGTCATTTTGTGCATTTGTGTGTGTGTGTGTGTGTGTGTGTGTGTGTGTGTGTGTGTGTGTGTGTGCATGTGTGCGTGCGGGAGTTCAGGGCTGCTGATAAAAACTCCTGGCGCTCTGCAGTAAACAACGCTGCCGTGAAGCTTAACAACATCAAGCAGACGGCTGCAATGCACAAACGTGCTCGTCGAAAGGGTGCTACATCCGCCCAGACCTCTCTCAGGCCAGGAGTTCAAGTGCACCAGATGCAAAAGATGTGTCGGTCCAGCTTTGGCTTATATGGACATCGACGTGTCTGCCTCAAAGCAAAGGGAAAGTACCCCCAACTCTAAACTCCTCCTATGATCTTCGCAAGCAAAGCACCAGCCATCGTGTTTGTGTGTGTGTGTGTGTGTGTGTGTGTGTGTGTGTGTGTGTGTGTGTGTGTGTGTGTGTGTGTGTGTGTGTGTGTGTGTGTGTGTGTGTGTGTGTGTGTGTGTGTGTGTTTACCTGTGTGTGCTCCAGACAGGGAGCTCAGCACCCGGGCGTGCTGCGTCGCACCGTCGTACACCTCTACCACGTCATTCAAAGCCGTCTGGAAGAAGGTAAACTGGCTGAACACCACTGAAGGAGAAAAACAAAAAGAGGGTCAAAACATGGGCCGTAGGAAGAACTGTGAAGACAACCCTGAAAAGAATTTACGCATATGATCTGCTGAAGTAATACGCCCCAAAGTAATTGTTAGTTAATGGACATAGAATCCCTGTATACTCATGTCCCCATTCAAGGGGGCCTTGCGGCAGCTGAGTTTTTCTTGTGTGCACATGAACCGAGTACCTTGCAGCCTCTTTCACCTAGCATAATGTGTCTGGCTGCCAGCTCATTTGCAAAGTTCTTCAAAAGAAAAGCTCTGTGCTCATCTGGCCAAGCAGCTTTCTGCACAGTATCTGTGCACTGAAATGTTTTCCTGACATCTTCGACAGAAATGACACTTCTGTCTAGGTTTGCAGGTAAAACAGTTTAAAGTATTTGGTGCCCTTACGAGAGTTATCTATCTCTAGTGATGGAGTTGGTGCTGACCAATAATTATTTTATGTTTGGGAATGACTCTGTTTGTCGGACTGTTGGGGCATGTCCTCATATTGAACCCTAGTAAGAATCCTTCTTCAATACGTTGTGTCTTACAAGAGATGACATCTTCTTCATTTGGACTTCCACAGAGACCAAATTAAAATAATTCCATCGCTTAACTTTATGAATACACAAAATGCATATTTGAGATCCACCATGGCCTTTGATTAATCTGAGATGAACTTTCTAGATGTACTTATCATTCATAATTAAGGCACCCTCAGAACCAATCTATACAGAATACTCATGGATAGAAACTACATGGGGTATTCATATCATCCGACACATGCTCTTCTCCCAAAACGTGAATTGTTTTGGATACATGCTCTTAACACCATGTCACCTGAAGGCCTTAATGAAGACATTCGCTCCTTTTTATGACAGTTCTGGTCAGTTGTGGTATGTGGGATGTGCATGTCTGTCTTTTTCATTCGCCCTCAAGAAATAGACATGATAGCAGTGTCCACTTCCCAAAGAGCACTTCAGTCACAATATAAGCCTTCAAGCATAAAAGATAATAGCACAGGAGATGACAGCACTATAGGACTGCTATTGCGCAGCAAAGACCAGCCACTCCATTCAAATGGAGTGGCTTGTGATGGCCTGACGTTAACTTGAAAGACTCAACCAATCACAGGCAATCTATATGGCTTTCAAGGTTTTCAAGCGTCTACTATTTCAACCTCCTGCTGCTATTGTTCGAGAACATTCAGCCCTTTCAGAACCAATAACCTCTGAAACAAATTAGGCACATAATTATGATCTACTCAAGTAATAACCAGCAAAATGCCCTCTAAAAATATAGATGATGACAGTGTACACTTCCCAAAGAACATCATAACCCACTTCAGTGAGAAATATAAGGCTTCAAGCATAAAAGATAATAGTGCAGGAGATGACAGCACTACCAAGGAGTGCCATTGCACAGCAAAGATCAACGACTCCACTCAAATGTGACTAATTAAGTTGAAAGGCTCAAGCATTCACACACAATCTATGCTGCTTTCAAGCTTTTTGAGCAACTACTGTGTCAACCTCCTGCTACTGTTGCTTGAACACAGATCAGCCCTTTAAGGACTAATAACATCTGTACTTCTCAGTACATTATGATCGGTTTACTTTGTGTGTGTAAGGTTTAAGCCTCTTTCCTTATAAATAATGATTGATGGGTATTATTATCTTGTTTTGTAATTTTTTTGTTATTTTTTTTCCAAATACTGTTTATTTACTGTACTGTATGTGTTACAAAGCGGTATTTCTGTGAACACATCCAATAGCTCATTCAAAATTCTGTCTTTGACGTACCCGCCATCTTGCAGTCTCCCCAAAGCCCATCTATCCCCTTTGCAAAATGTAAAAAGAGATCTTTTTAAACACTTCTCCAATTAGTAAAAACTGCTTCACAAGAACAATGCTTCACTAGACTAAAGGACATTAGCTGATTTTTACATAGGTGGATTACACAGCTTATTAAGAAACAAAATACACAGGCGAGGGATGCTTGCACATTTTAATCACATTGGGTGGTCTCTTTAGATTAATGAAAAACAGAGATAGTACCAAAATTGTGGCACGGTCTTTAAATGTTGTTTGCATGTCATCAGACGTCTCGCAACATTCTGTGCGAAGTCTGAGATGAGCCCTGAAAACAATGCTTTGGCCCTGTGGATTACTGGCCTCTGTGGACCATGTCTGTCAACAACACACTTGGACAGGTGTGGCCACGTCGAACTAACAGGAGAATGAGATGAGGAAGCAGAGAGGGCATTTGGAATCACCTACCTACTGTATGGTGGTGATTCAATCAAGCCACCCCTTCCATTTATCGTTCTTAGAAACCTACAAACTACAAGTTACTGTAATGGATTTGTGAGCCGTCTTTGCCATTCTTCACGGAGAGCTGGGTACGACTAGTGGACGCTGTGTACAGTACATAAATGATCTATTGCACTCAGTAAAATCTAAGATCTGTGATCCCAATGTACAGTATCTATCTGTACAGGCAATCTATATGGCTTTCAAGGTTTTCAAGCGTCTACTATTTCAACCTCCTGCTGCTATTGTTCGAGAACATTCAGTGGACGCTGTGTACAGTACATAAATGATCTATTGCACTCAGTAAAATCTAAGATCTGTGATCCCAATGTACAGTATCTGTACAGGCAATCTATATGGCTTTCAAGGTTTTCAAGCGTCTACTATTTCAACCTCCTGCTGCTATTGTTCGAGAACATTCAGCCCTTTCAGAACCCCCAATGTACAGTATCTGTACAGTAAAATCTAAGATCTGTGATCCCAATGTACAGTAGATCGACTATTTAATATTTTCATTTTTATTATTGGAAAGTTTTGGAGTACTTTTGCAAACTTTTGGACATGCCCAAAATATGGACACCAGCATGAAAGCGTAACCACTTTCACAATATTTTGATATTGTCTTACCTAACCTGGTCCCAGGTGAGGACAGACAATATTCTGTGTCTCGAGTGTCTTGTTATATTAAACGTGTCTAAGTGTAAGCCACCTATACTCAATTCTGAGCATCGTGCACATGATCCCAGCGTACTGTATAAGAACTGTGAAGAGAAGAAACTCAATTGAACTAAACCAGAATAAAAAGTGACAAGGACATGGACAAATGCATTTAGGGAACGACTGAAAGGCTGTTTTGATTGGAGAAATTGGTAAATCTGTCAGGAGTGTTCACTAGATGAATGACTACGGTTAAAATGATTACATACATTTTTGTCTACAGCTGGTTGTCCCCACAAGCAAGATCAAAATCTATCCAAATAATAAATCATTATGTGACTAGGGACATAATAAAACATCATAAACGCAAGGACACACTTTCAAAACAAATAATGTGGAACAATTAGACAGACAAAGAGCTTTAAATCAAATTGAGGAAGCTAATTTGGCCCGCAGACAACATCTGGAAGATGCCTTTAAAACCAATAACCCCAAAACAGGTGTGGATACTATGAAAACTATGAAGGAATATCATCTCCAACTAAACCTATTGTGCGATTTTGTGCCAGACAATTAATTCAGTTCCTCCAATGACCGAAACACTTTATTTACCAGATGTTTATCACTAGATAGATAACTCTGGTAAGGACACCAAATACTTTAAACTGTTATACTTGCAACCTGTCACAAGTCATTAATTATTGTCGAAGATGTCAGGAAAACATTTCAGTACACACATACTAAGAAAGCTGCTTGGCCAGATGGGCTCCAATGTGGCAATCAAACTTTCAGGCTTCCGTTGACACACACTGTTCCTCTGCCATGAAAAACTACACACGCACACACACACAAACACACCAAAATTCCATGTCCAAAAGAAAAAGAAGGGATTTTATACCAATAGCCCTTCCAGAAGACGCTGTTGCCACTCTGGTTGATATCATTTCTAAACATTAATCAAACCCAACACCTATGCTATAGAACTTTTTAGGGGCTTTCAACACAATACCGACAGAAATTTTGGTGTCAAATATGGTCCAGCAGGAACTGAAATAAGAGACATCACAGCCTTTATGAGGTGCCGGTACTGATTCAAGGGAATTTTAGGGAACAATACTGTTTATTTTAATTAACCAACATTTGCACAAGCTGTCAGAATGTTGGTCAAAACATTGGTATGAGATACCCTGATGAAGACAGCTTGTTGAAATGTTGGTAATTAATATCAACTAAATGGAGCTACATAAAGTGCAGAATTCTTCCCTGTTTTAATCCAGCAGGAACTGAATCCATACTTGATTAATTGCTATGCATCTTTTCTCATTAAAAGGTTCCAGATTGTAAAGGTGAACAAAAGTGCATAACACCCAAAGTTGACGGCCCCCAGGGTTGTGTGAGTTCAGCATTTCACTTCCTATACCTACCACTTATGTACAGGTACACCACATCAGTGGTTTACACCACATTAAGTGGTTTAAACAACTCAGTCAATCCTCGGAGTCGACAAAACCACAGAAAGTTAGTAATATTTTAACTTGTTCTTTCATCATAGAAACAAGTGGGCTTATAACCAAAACGATCCATGTTCTTTGGGAGAAATGGTGTTAGTGTTCCGTGGAGAAATATTGTTAGTGGGAATGAAAACATAGGCGCACCACCGGAGGTGGAGGGCTGAGGGCAGAGACCAAACGGCGGTTTCCAGTCATCGTCGGTCTATTTAATCACTCCCCCAGAGTCAAATGCAAAAGTGCTGGAGGCACTGTTTTTCCTTTTTATTTGACGATGGGTTCCCAGATTGGACAAAACGCAATTGTTTATCTAATATGATACGATGACTGACAGTCTGCAGGTCTATCCAATGCAACAGCACATGAAACTCAATAAAATCACAGATGTCATTACACCACATTTGAGCAGAAATAAACGCATACAAAAGCGTGATTTTTCCCCCAACCAACTTCTGCTATAGCCATGCCTCCAGGACTACCCCATGTGGTGACACAGATGTTTCAATCATTTCATTGGCTGATCTTAATGTCATGAAGGACTGCCAGTTCTCTATCGATCTTTATTTCACCTTGTATAACAATTATGTTTTGTGATAACATTTTGATTCTGATTAATTTTTACATCACAAAACAATGCAGGCACGCTGACGAGAGGCAGGCTTATTGAGCCCTGTGTGGTGACCCGAGCGAGTGAGTGCAATGGCCGAGTTGTATACCGAATCAATAGGGTGGGAACTGGGAATCAGTTATAATCTGTTTTTGAAACTGCACATAGTACTTGACAATGAAAGTTAATAGACTACATTCTGTCAACAACGTCTCCATCTAGAAATGTTAATATGAAATCTATTTCTGCTCCCGAATATTGTAAACAAAGTTTTAAACGTGCCGTTGTAAATGGGAAATTAACCTAAAACGTTATCAAATACTATTTTCCGATAACACAGAGGTCAGCGGCCTGGGCCATATAACCTCTCCTTTCTCTCTTCCACTGTCACTTTCTGTTATCCAATGAAATCACATCATACTGTAGCTATAGGGGCATGGCCATTGCGGAGGTTGGTTGGGGGAAAAAAGGAGGTGTGTGTCAGGCTAATGGGAACTGGTGGGAAAACTAGGCAGAGGCATGGAGGTTGTGGTTCTGCATGACAAAGTGATGCTTCCCTGCCTCGGGCTTCCTTGTCATTTGCCCAGAAAATGCAAATGGAGCCTTTAATTATTCCCTCTCTCTTTGGTGTGACTGGGCACTGAGTGAAATATGTTGCTAGTATAGTGTCCGGGGGATTTGGCAGCCAGTAATTTGGAGACACTGGCGGACCTCTGAATGGGCGGAATGACCTCCACATTTAACAGATTGGACCGTGAGTGTCCCAAGGCTAGATACAGGCAGCCTGCCGCTTGGCTTAACTGGACAATGATGGGCTTTTTGGTTTCGCCCCACATAGCCATACTGTTAATAGCTCATTAGAAAGAGGGAGGGAAGCAGAGAAATATTGAGAGCTACTATTGCTATTCATATTGTATATGCACAGGTATATTCCACCTTTTTATTTCTATTTATCTTAATTGTTTTAATGTTTTACTAGAGATGTCACTGTTACCTGCTTTGGCATCATTGTAATGAATGCAGTCATGCCAATAAAAAAATATTGAATTGAACATTTTAATTGAATTAATTGAGGGGGAGCGAGTGTGTGAGCAAGCGAGTGAGAGAGACATTGATGGCATTTTGGAGAGTAGAGTACACAGCAAAACACTGAGTGTTAATTTAACTTAGAAAGTGTAAAATAGAACCAAATCAACCCTTGCATTTGGTTCCATTATGTACAATTAACACTTGTGATTTTACAGTGTAAGTGCAACAACTGTCTGTGGTTTTGTATTTACATGTTCACCTGCAACATGTGTGTACACAGTCTCATATATTTGCTCATCCACGAATATAGGGAATTACACATTGGAAGAAAGCCATGACCTTTAAGATGGAAATGCCAGAACGCAATGAAATGTTTGTGGCTCTGCAGCTTCCAGACAGCAATTATTTCTTGTTGTGTTTGCGTGTGTGCGTGTGCGTTTGTGCGTGCATGCATGCATGCGTGTTTGTGTTTAGACAGTCAAACAAAAAAGCCTGGTCAATAATATAGTGAGAATAGACTTGCTCTGTAATAAATAATTTGAGGTGAAAGTGAAACTAAAACAACGTATTGCACTTAGACCCAAGAAGTTACAGGAACTTTCCATGCTGTGAGTGACTGACTGCCAGTATGAAATTATGAAAAAGGGCCCACACTCTGTAATAATTTAAATATCTATCTAAGAGGCTTGGGTTGTGAAGTTTTGCTCCAAATACTTTTGCTTATTTTAATTTCTGGTCCCAGGATATGCTTCAGCAATGGCAGCGACTAAAACACTTTAATTACAAGTGAAGAGCGCGGCGCGGCAGAGTCCTTTTGTACGTTTTTTCACAGAGTTGTTTCCCATACACACCCGTCTCTGGTGTGTGGGTGAAAAAAAAAAGAAAAAGCTCTGCTTTATTTATTTATATATGCATGTAGGCTATCTCTCCTCCCCTCTGCAACGAAATGCTGTGCATAAAAGATGACCTGATGGCACTTTTGTTCTGTAAAGAACGTAAAGACATCGTTGCACGTGCGAAAACATTTTCATTTGCACCTTAATCAGGAAATATGTAATCCGTGAAATCAAGTGCTTCTTCTGCATTAAGTCTGTTGTTGCCAAGGGACCTATAAAGGGATCTTATACAGTACATCTTGGGTCTATAGCCTATCTTGCTTAATTGAATCAGCTCCATCGGCGTGTGAGTGGGATTATCCACCCACTCACTGACAATGAGACCTGAACAAATACATTGTAAATTCATTCTACATGTCTTTCCCTTTGACAATCTAGCTGTCTATTCTTTTTTATTTATCTATTTGTCTTGGTTAGTCGGTTGCTTACTTTGCGTTGTCACTTGTACACATGCACAGATGCTAGGAATCCTAGTTTCTTTGATGCACTAAATTGTATTCTTTGCACGCTACTTACATGCCCATTTACCTCGTTTGCTGACTAGGGAACATTCACTGTCTCACACTTGAATCTGCTGAATGCCCAAATTCTAAACTGCATATTTAATACAAATGTGGATGGCTCCGATACAAGAACAGAAAACACGTAATACAAGGAAGTAGACAAGTTACAAATGGACACATTCCTTCCGTGCAAGAAGCGTTCACTTTAGCTCTGATTCAGTGGTCTCACCTTTGATGGAAATAAGCTATCTCTAAACCCGCTGGTGCATACACGGATGGAGTGGTAACACCTGCTACAGGGTGGAGCAGTAATGTACTCGATGTCTGGATGATTCTCATCCTGAATGATCCTATCAGCTTTCCTGACGATTCTCTCACAGTGCGAGAGTTAAGGGAGCTCTAAACCGGTGATTTTGTTTGCTGTCTCAACGACACGATCTTCGTGTGTAGTGCTGCCATACCATGAAATAAAAGAGAAGGTAAGAGCACTTTCAATCACTGTACGGTAGAAATTACACGACAGCTGGAGAGATTCCAAAAGATTTCAGCCGTCTTCCGTCAGGCCTTCTTTACACGGTTGTTAACATGTGTACGCCACTTAGCGTCATTAAAAACTGTCACACCTACACCAGCTTGAAATTATTTACGGTCTTCCCAACAGCGTCATTAATGAGCAAGGGTTCCAAGCGGACTATCGATTGGCTAAAGTCAAAGATCATCTCTTCACTCATGTATCTGTCCATCCAGCCATGTAATGTTTTCGGTTTGTTCACTCTGGCTTACCGTAGTCCTTAGGCACCACCACAGAGTACAGGCAGGTCCGCGCACTGCTGTAGTTGCCGGGGTAACCAGGAGACAGGACGACACCCTCCAAGCCTGAATACTGTCCACCGCAAGGGGCTACAGACAGAGAGAGACGGAGAGAAAGAGAGAGAGACATAGATAGACAGAGAGAGAGTCAGCGAGAGAGACACAGAGAGACAGACAGAGATGGAGAGAGAGAGAGAGAGATAAAGCGACATAGACGGAGAGAGACAAAAACACATATTTGTATTAAAGGTTTCATGACGTTCAGTTTTACCACACATTAAAAGTCTTTGTCATGGTCCTTCAAACGTGTATAAAAAGTTTTAACAAAAAAGAGAGAGAGAGAGAGAGAGAGTGTGTGGAAGGTTAAAGCAAAGACTGTAAGATTCCATTTCTTTTTTACCCTCTCTCCTCTATCCTCCCCGTTTCAGTCACTCTTAAATTACTTTTCTTGTCTGATTGGGGTTTGCTGGAAGATGTCCCTGGTGTTTGCCAGAGTGAAATTGCAATGTTTTCCAAGTGTCCCTCTGGGTTAGCCCTGCAGAGACATGGCCTGCATCTTCTCCTCTGCCCAAGGCCCTAAAACCCGCTGTGTGCGTGTGTGTGTGTGTGTGTGTGTGTGTGTGTGTGTGTGTGTGTGTGTGTGTGTGTGTGTGTGTGTGTGTGTGTGTGTGTGTGTGTGTGTGTGTGTGTGTGTGTGTGTGTGTGTGTGCGTGTTATTTACCATCAATGTATGGTGTATGTATGTGCAAGCGTTTCATGACTAACCATGCATGTGTCTGTACAGTCAAGGTGAGTCCAGCAAGGATAGTATTGGTTAAATTAAAGATTTGTATGGTACAAAACCAACGCATGCATGAATTACTCTGTGCAGCGAGCGTGTGCTCTCAAATAATCACACGTGTTAGCGTGTGTCATATCGTATAATGTGTCACACGGAGTAAATAGCTCATCTACAAGCTCACAACACGCAACGTGTTGTGAGCTTGTAGATCTGCTATACATTTAAAAAGAAAAGTGCGGCGTGGCTCTCCTCACTCAGCATGAAGCCAGCGGTCACTAGACCAATCAGAGGCAAAAAGAAGTAGTATGTTATGTTTCTGTGTTTTTGCCCAAAGTTTGAGTCATATATCATAGTTACAGTAGGTCATCTACGACTGATGTCACAGGCTGGCAACATGAAGGCCACATCAGTCCACACTAGCATGGATATTTTTCAAAACGCACCTATACGTTTAGGTCTCTCCGTCACTATAACCGATAGAAAAGTGAAGATTTGCAAAAATATCAGTTTCAGTGGAACCGTGCAGACATGTAAAACAGAGATTTGGAGAAACGTTAATGTCACAGCTCAATTTGCGTATGCCCATTGTTACTTGCGCCTAGAAACTACAACGATGACGGTGGATATATACCGGGTTGTTCATGTTTTTTAGCAATATTAGGACAAATTACAAGTTAAGTTAGCACTGTTGCATCAACTGCACCACATCGCCAGCGAGCAAAGGCGACTGCTATACCAAATATTACTTAGTAGTCCAGTGCCTCCACGGTTTAATGTCCGCCATACTATACTATAAGACGGTTTTGAAAAAGCTCCATCTGTGACCTCCCTTCTTTACTGTAGCTCCGGGCGGCTCCGGGACACTGTCACATAGCATTATTGCCATTTAAAATCGGGGGGCAAAACTGTATTTCCCCCCCCCCCATACATGTACTGTATGTGAACGTTGTATACAAAACACAACACAACGTTTTAAAATCAGGTTTGTGCCGGATTTAACAGACGCACGTTCCTGATCTGCTGCTGATCGGGAATGCGTTCCTATGATCAATGTATTTCTGCGCTTACAGTATGTGTGTACAGAAATATTTTTTACGGAGGACGAAAATATCGGTTAAGAAAAATATACTGTACTGTATATAAATATACTATACTGTAGCCTGGGATTCACATTAGAGCGACACTGTTCCTATGTGGATTCCAAGATCCACATGATTAGAAGTGGAAAAAATGTCTGCCTATAATGGCATGGCCAAAATACTGTAGGGACGCCAGGGTGAAAGCGGTTAACTCCCGCGCGCGCTTCATCTATTGTCTCGGCTCCTGTTTGTTTTCCTCCATTTCGTCTCCAGATGTCAGTGTTTACCAATGCAGATGGGTTTGGGCTTGTTCCAGCTGGGCTTGCTGTCTCCCCCCATGATGCAAGTGAGGGTGGGGTCCCCCTCCAGCGTGTACCCGCTGTCACAGTAGTAGGTGACGGTGGAGCCCAGCTTGAGGTCGGCACCCACCCGCGTGCCGTTCCGCACCGCCCCGGGCTCGAAGCAAGACTCCCTGGGGTTCTCTGTGGGGAAAGGTAACACAATGGAACATCAGCGGGGTGAGGTTTGAATACACTTTGTTTTCCATGCTTCATTCTTTGTGTGTGTGTGTGTGTGTGTCTGTGTGTGTGTGTGTGTGTGTGTGTGTGTGTGTGTGTGTGTGTGTGTGTGTGTGTGTGTGTGTGTGTGTGTGTGTGTGTGTGTGTGTGTGTGTGTGTGTGTGTGTGTGTGTGTGTGCGTGTGCGTGTGTGTGTGTGTGTGTGAGATCACACCGTGACGGTTCCATTCTTTCCACTTTACTTTTTTTCCCTGTCCTTCCCTCACTGCGTCCTTCGTCCTTTCCTTCCCGCCCATCACTCTCTATGAGCTTTCCTCCATATGTCAATCACTATCTCATTTGCCAGGTATGTTTTGCACATAATCAGGAGTTTGTCTTTTGGTGAGGTTGCTGCATAAATCTACTCCCATTCTGAAAATATACTTATGTACTACAGTATATGTTCAGCATTGCTCGCATACTTTGCACTATTGCACCTTGCGGATATACGTAACGTTTGTATCCGTAACCTTTCAGAAAACGTCACAGAAATATGCATATTTAACAGTGAATAACGACAATATACATATATTTACATATGTCTAAAAAAACACATAGATTAAAGTCAAGACAAATATAGAAAACCACATACAATATAGTTGCTATGGATATGGATATTGGGTATATAAATGATCTTTTTCACTTGCTGTATTATGTACAGTACAGTACAGTACACAGAACGTACAGTGTGCAGTATGCATGGCGGTAGTATTAATGTACTGTATGGAGGTAGTGTATGTATTGAGGTAGTGTACAGTATGTATGGAGGTTGTATATGTATGGTGGTAGTGTATGTATTGATGGAGTGTATGTATGTATGGCAGTAGTGTACATGAAGGTAGTGTACTGTATGCACTATGGAGTGTTGATTTCGTCGACTAAAACTATGACGAAAAATGTTGGTCGACTACCTTTTTTCACTGACGAAAACGAAATAAAAGCTAAATAAAGACTAAGCTATGATGACTAAAACTGAGACTAAATATATTGACAATTTCGTCAGCAAATAAAAACTAGACTGAAATGTTCGTGAGGGACTAGTGGAGAAGAGATCCAATTTTACACTCTGAAAATAGCAGATCTACAAGCTCACAACGCGTCGCAGCGCGACGCGTTGTGAGCTTGTAGATCGGCTATTTTCAGCATGCAACCAAGTGTGAAATCAGCCATTACGACGCCATCAAGGCACCGCCAAAATACATTTGAGTCAACTAAATCAACTGTATATTTAGTCGACTAAATCAACTGCATATTTAGTCGACTATAATTGTATGATGTTTAGTCGACTAAAACTAGACAAAGACTAAAACATTTCAAATGACTAAAATATGACTGAAACTAAATGGAATTTTATTCAAAAGACTATGACTAAAACTGAATCAAAATTTGCTGTCAAAATCAACACTAGTATGGAGGTAGTGTATGTACTGTATGGAGGTAGTGAATGTATGGAGGTAGTGAATGTATGTTATGTTGTAGTGTATGTACTGTTAGGAGGCAGTGTAGTGCATGTATGGCAGCACGGACAGACAGGCAGCTGATTGAGAGTGACATTGCTCCGGCCCAAGGTCTGCTGACTGCACACACCTGTCCGTCACACAAGACTCTATGTGCAGTCAACTAGAGAAGACAATACACAGCACATGCCAGCTCTCTATTCCACACACACACACACACACACACACACACACACACACACACACACACACACACACACACACACACACACACACACACACACACACACACACACACACACACACACACACACACACACACACACACACACACACACTGTTCTCTCACTTCAACACATGCAGTAGTAGACACGCACACAGAGTACGCACACATACACACACACAGAATCTGACCGCATATCAATCACCACCCTTGAGGTCATGAGAGCGATGTCTTGACAAATGGAGCACCACGCTGTTGTCAGGTAGAAGATGTCCAACTGAAAGCAGCCCTGTCCAATTTAGCATGCCTCACATCTCAAAAACGTAGGGCAAGTGCTCCAGGCAATTTAGGTCAATCGAAAAATACTGCACCACACAAAATGCCCGATCCAATTCAGCCTGGCAGCAAAACACCAATACTTAATTATTAACCACTTTCAACCTGGCATCCCTATTTTGGGTATGTCCTTACAAAGGTGAAAATGGCGACAAGCTCACAACACGTCACAACATGCTGTGAGCCTGTAGTTTGATATTTCCGCTGACTGATCTGCTATATTGGCCTATTATGACATGCTCAGAATAGGGATGCTATGATTCATGCGCGTAAGTGGTTAAAATATGTCCTTTTCAACTCACAACTTCCAGCTATACAGTGAAGTATATCTTTATTTTTAGCATATACTAAATAGCATATACTGTACACACAGCACTGCCACCAAATTGTACAAATTCATCAAGTGCTCACAGATACAGCCGTCTTAGCTTCTGAGCTCGTCGCTGGGGATGCTATTCTGAATGTGTGCCCTGCACAACCTCGCTGCAACGCAGCGCCCTGCAGAATGACAAGGCCCTGTTGATCGTGGTGGATGTTGGATGTTATCCTTCACGGTTGGGCAGAGGTGCTGGGCACGAGGCGTGCCATCTGTCTGTCTGTCCCCACAAGCCAAGGCAGGTCAGTGCTCAATTGCTTAAAAGCATTTATTCAAAGGTTGCCCTTAAATGCCTTAAAAGTGAGTTGCATAAAATCACCATACGCTTATTTCCTTAGGATATTGGATAGGGTTTATGAGGGGGACCACTTTGATCTCAAAGCGTTTGCCCGTAGCTACTTAAGTTTTCCCTTTGCTAGAAGGTCCTTGGTGACCGTTTTCCTCAGAAAAGTTTAAGGGACCCATATTAGTCTCTTAAAAGTGAAATAATTAGTGGAAGATAAAACAATGGCTGAATGTGTGGTGATTGAAGAATAGGAGGAGATGACAAGACACATTTCTTGGGAAAGAGAAAACCCACTGGATACTATGAGTGATGAGCAACTTGTTAGAGAGTATAGATTTGAACAGTCTACAAAATCAAGACCTTGAACACCTACAGTACTGTAGTGTTCAAGGTCCCAACATTGATTTATTTTTATTTTTGTATTCTCTTTGTTGTCCATTTTGTGTCACGTTTAAAGTTAAAAGATAATGCGCGTGAAGCTTAGGCTAACCTTTCTTTCTTTTTTTCTTTTTTTTTTTTGCCAAAGAAGTGTAACCATGGTAGCAGAAGTGGTCATGTGTTGTATTATGACAGTAACTACCGTGAAAGTCTTAGTCTAAACTTAGATACTTAGGCGAGGAGACTAATACTTAGCCAAGGAGACCACCTAAGAGGCTTTATTCAATGCTCCTACAGTAGGCCTACATGTACAGTACTACTCCTTAGCTTAAGGAAATACTTTGCTCAAGGGAGAAACTTAATTTGAATCTTAACTCTTTAACTGCCAGAGTAATAGTGTAATAGTGGTACGCTACTGCCAGCGAAAACGAGCGATTTTATCAACATTTGAAAAATCATGGAATCTTTTCTGTGAATGTTATCCGTACGGTGATCCTCTCATTACACACACAGGGGTCTCGTAGAATGTGGATAAAAAAATGATCTGATAGCGGTAATCCGCTCTATAGTTGTGTTAGTACACAGGAGCCAAGATACAGCATTTTTAAGTAATAAGTTAACCAGGGAGTGAATGGAGCAGTACATCTTTGGATCACGTTATCTCTGGTTCTGTGTGGAAAAAACAGAAGAAAAAAAACTCCTCCAAATTCGTCGTTGGCAGGCTGAGCCATAGCAGAATTTGACGAATGAATTTGTCCATGGCAGTTATGGAGTTATGGTAGTTTACGTACTAACAGCCATTTTGCAGCCATTCATCTGGGTCTGAGCCCTCCGTCTCCTCCATTAAAGAGGCAGAGCTTTATAATAATACCTCTATTTCATACAGCACTTAAACAACAAGGTCACAAACTGCTTTGCATAAAACTCAAGAAATCAAATCAGCAACACAAAAAAAAACACGTATGCTTCACATAAAACTGAAAGAAAAGAGATCAAATCAGCAACAGAATGAAAAAATGTAATATTGCGCTTTACATAAAAGTGAAGAAATAACAAAACTAGAAAAAGTGCTCCTCGGAGCACAGGTCTCCGCCAGGTCAGGTAGGTTATTGTGGCCTCCTGGTGGCGCTATAACAGGCCAATGTGAAAAGGGTGACATTTGCTCCTCAACATAGTGTGAATGTGCGTGCAGTTTGACCGCAATCGGACGCTGTGTTCATGATTTGCGGCATTTTGTTCAAAACAAGCCACTACTGCAAACTTTCCGTCTTGATCACATGACTATAGAGATCATGTGTACCGATTTGCGTGAAATTTGGATAAAATCGGAAGGAGTAATATATATATATATATAAATGTGTTTTATATAAGTAGGCCTCCTGGTGGCGCTATAAAAGGCAGATGTGAAAAATGCAGGGCAAAGGTTTTTCCTTGACCTCTAGGGAGTGCGCTTACAAAGTTTTATACAGATCGGTGCAGTTATAGGTAAAATATATGATTTGAGGCATTTTGTTCAAAACGGAGAACTCCTAGAAACTTTGGAAGCCATCTTTAGCCAATCAGGATGGAATATGAAAAGTCTGAAAGACCCGTTTCGTTTAATGACTATAGAGATACTGTGTACCGATTTGCGGGATTTTTGGACAAAATCTGTAGGAGTACTGTCAAAAAATATGTTTTGCACAAATCGGCCTCCTGGTGGCGCTAAAAAAGGCCCATGTGAAACATTTTGGGCAGATGTTCTGCTGTGGCATCCATGGAGTGTGTGTGCACAGTTTCACTGCGAGCAAGCCAACGGTGCTGGAGATTAGCTGTCCACAGACAGAATGACGGACGGACGGACGGACGGACGGACGGACGGACGGACACACGGACACACGGACACACGGACACACGGACAGGGGGCAAAACATACTCTCTCGCCATGCCTTTCGGCCTGGTGGAGACAATAAATCAGCAACAGAATAAAAACAAAATAACCTTGGGGCACTCCACACATTACAAAGGGGGACGGGAAGCATGGTTGCCAATTCATACAAAAAACTCTACTTTTTGGGGAGGTGGTAAAGTGATGGTTGTAGTGGGCACCAAAACACAGACTGGCCTAAGGATAAGGATAATTCCTTTTAACAGGTCGTTCATGAAAGTCCTTGCGGTCTTGTTTCCAATGAGAACCTGTGAGCAATTAGGGGCTAAGAGTCTTGCTCAGGGACAAATTTCATTTCATCGACACATATGCTGACCTGGCCTGGAATCGAACCTGGGGCAACCAGGGGCTCTGGCTCCCTAGGCGGGTTCACTAACCATTCAGCTATGGCCGCCGCCTCAGTCTGATAGCAAGGAGGTTAGTCACCGGATTCAACCTGGCTTGTCCAGTGTTACTTCTAAGCGTTTTTTTTGTGACAGGTGTCACCCGGTCCGTTCGTGCAAATGTAATGTGAAAGAAGAACAAATCCTAGAGTGTGAGAATGTGCAAACAGATAAGCAAAGTGAGAGAATGCGTGTGCATGCATGTAGTTTCTGCATCTTTCCATATCGTATGTGCCAGATACCAAATCGCAGCATAACCATGGTCATATAAAAGCTGTTTATCAGCGACTTTCAGTCCATACGTCCCTATAGAATCTAATCAGACATGGCCAGAGAGAGAGCAAGAGAGAGAGCGAGAGCGAAAGAGAGAGAGATTGAGAGAGAGAGGAAGATAACCATTACTTTAGAAGGGCTGACAGCGACAGCTTTCGAAATGGATATTCTAGTGGCAGGCGGGCTGACCAAACACGAGCCAGGCCAACTCGTCAACCCACTGTTCTCTCTCCAAATGGAGCCAAAACCACAGCCAAACATGCCTTAACGTCGTGTTGTTTGCCTGAAACGGAGGCAGTAATTTATGTATTATTTGGTTACGGTTCATTAGTGTAGAGAATTGGAAGCAGAGAGAGGGAGTTTTGCTGAGGCACACGCTGGGTCCATCTGCTCAACCAGATTGGCCCTACAGTATCACACACTGCACTTAATATTGTGGGAAATGAGTTAAGGGGTGGCTTGCGGTTAGAACGTGTTAGTGAAAAACACTAGTGCTTTTCACCCCATTTGCGTACAATCTGCAAATGGACTGGGCTATATTCCACAGGCTCCCGGAGAGGTTGAACTGCTTACATAGAACTAATGCTTTGCTCGTGAGCCAAGAGGCAAGGAACCAGCAAGGAGCGGGCAGCGAGGGGTCAATCTGGGATCAGGTAAAAGATTCGGGGAGATTTAGAACTGTTCTCTCCAGCAAAGCCTTTAACAGAGCTACCGTGTCTAATTTAGAGCTTGTTAAATGTGAAATGTCTGTTAGCAGAATTAAGGCTTTAGCGGATCACGTGACACAACAGGCAATGGGAATGTTCCCATGCAAGCCCAACACACAAGAAAACACAGATTTCTTATACCCATCATCCAACCTGTTCACAGACCACTATTGCACCAGTGTAGGGTTGCACCGGCTGAATGTGAGCACAGCACTAATTTAGGGTGTAAAGTCCCTATAGAGGCATAGTAGCTAGTTATTTAGTCATTTGTGAATTCTGTTGCACCAAGACTATTTATGGCAGAACTTAGCCAGTAGTACATAGCCTGTTCTCAAAGTAATGTAGGCTATAGTCGCATAAATTGACATGAGAGTCATCCCATCCAATGAACACTAAAATAAACTGAGCAGCCTATACTAAAAACACAAATATGGACCAGTACTGCTTAATGACTGGACCAAAAGGCAAACCCGGATCACTCGATTCACTTACATGCTTTAATGAAGTGCAAACATTGAACTACTATAATATTTTGTCACACACTGCTGAAGAACACCAACACATGGCGTGCACACACACGCACACGCACACGCACACGCAAACACAACACCTGTCTCTCTCTCTTTAAGGGAGACAGGAGCATCACAGCCTCAAATCGATACTGTGCTCCATGCATAGCCCTACGCCGTGCATTTGTGAATCGCAGATGGGGCTAGTGCAACCCAGCACACTCCCTTACATGGTGGATTTGTGGATCCGTCTCTTTTGAAGCACAGTATCGCTTAAATTACAACATCATCGTAAATGAAAAAACAATCATCACAAATAAAATACAATCAGGTGTAGTAATATGTTATCTTGCAAATGCCGTTAGCGAGGTTGTGGTCGTTTGTTATATTCAATCAGTTTGTTGATGCAGTCAAAGTGGTCTTTCACTGTAAGTAGATGTTAGTGCTGCCTAAGGGCTTACGTTAATATTTAGTCATTTAGAGATACGTTACAACTAATTCATGTGGTGCTACAGCTTTAATTGAAGTAATGCATAAGTCGTGACTCAGAAGCCTGGAGGTAGAGAAACTGGCTCTAGGTGGGGAGCATAATAGTCTACCTTGCACATCAGTAACTAATAAACACCCCCCCCCCCCCATCTCTAAACCAACATGCCACGGTCAGTGAGCTTATGGAACAAACACAACAAAGTGTTTGCTTTAACTGATGAGACACATCTTTTAGCTTCTGCAATGGCCATGCCCCATCGATTTCATTGAATAGAAAACTGAAGACAGTGACAGTAGAATCGAGAGGGTGAGGCAATTTCCAGACTCTTCAGCCCCTCACGTGTCTGTGTTGTCAGAAAATAGCATCTGATAACATTGTAGGTGAGAAATAGGCCATGCGGTTGATCAATATTGATTCATTTCACATTTACAACAGCTAGTTTAAAATGATTAGCAATATTCGGCAGCAGAAATACATTTCATGTCAACATGTCTAGATATGGAAGACTAAATATAGTCTGATTTATTTTCATGATCAAGAATGACGAATCAAAAGGGGTTTAGTAGCTTGTGTGTGTCTCTCTGATTGCGTCAGTATGTGCATGTTCTGGGCGTTTCATTTTCTCCGTTCTTTTATAGTCGGCCACTTGTGGAGGCACAGCTCAGTGTAATTACACTCAGAGAAGCCGATGGTGCAAATGGGAGGGTTGTGATCAAGACGACACAGCAGAGAGAGCCAGCTCCGTCTCTGAAGCAGTTTGCAGACTGCTAATCTCACTCGTTTTGGACTTGAAACGAGACAAAGTTAAAAAGGGGAACAAAGCACAAGGTCGATAAGCAGCACAGGGCGAATCCATTCCCACACCACCGGAGGGAGAGTTTAGAGAGACATGAATTGTTTCGCTGGCGCGTTCAAAAGGGCATGCATCTCACACACACACACACACACGCACACGCACACGCGCACACACACACACACACACACACACACACGCACGCACGCACACGCAGAACTCCACTTCATGGTAGTTTTTTTCCATTTGGCTTGCTAAACTGAACATGAATCATCAATCATTCCTTGCGGTACACAAGCCATGTACCTGTGTACTGCAGCACAAATCCATTGCTGCTGAGCGAGGCGTCACTGCGGAAAGCCAGGAAGAGTGTGTTGGAGCTGCTCTCGATGCGATCGGGAACGTCTGTGCCATAGAAACTACCCAGCAGGGGGCTGAGGGAGTCGGGCCCATCGTAGATGTGTAAGAAGTCGTAACTGGGTTCCAGGCTGAACCTAGAGTAAAACATACAGAGAATAGGGGCTTAGAAAACATCGAAGCCTGGGTGAGATGAGAGGTAATTGCTTGCAAAACGCATCAAATTGGCATAATTAGAAAGTAAGTAAAGTGATCATTTTGGGCATCTAAGTGGTTAAATGTGATAATCTCTTTTTGGATTGCTTATCCCCATAACAGACAAATGTGATCATAGGTTTTGAAGTGCAATGCAGTATGGAGTCCTGGGGCACCGTGGGTCATGAGCAGAGCTTACTGGTTGAAGTTGAGAGCGATGACATAGTCCGGCGTGACGGTGACAGTCCAGTCACACTCCCTGCCATGGGGGTAAGGCTCAGGGTACTCAGGAGATAGGATCAACCCACTGGGTCCTGTCAGGTTCCCTCCACATGGAGCTATCCATAGAGGACAAAATGGCATTAATAAACAGTCAAATCTAAAGTGTCAACTTTAGATTTGTCAACTCAACTCTTAACCACTTATAAACCTATTAACTTCATTGCCCGGAGTCCCCCAGGGATCTACAGGGCCTCCTCCTTTTTCCCCCTCTACACCAAATATCTTTGCCAAAAATTGCAGATCTTCAAGCTCACAACATGTCACGATACGCAAGCTTGTAGAACTGCTTCGTTTGCCCTCGAATAGGGAGGCTGGGGTTCATGTGGTTAAAGTGTAAAAATGGGTTCAGACACCGGATTGTACAGTGTAGCAGACTACAGTAGATTAGTCTACTAGGACTCCCTTACGGGTCCAATTGGTTCCATTTGTATACTCTCAGAGTTATGGGCGGCCTTATGATTAAGAAGTATGAGAACAAGTGCATGACATGCTACGCTGGTACTCTCAAAAGACAGTTTACATTCAGCACCTGCAGTGGACACAATATTGAGACACAACTCGAGCTCGTTGACACACCGGTCAACAGGTTCTCACCTGGTCTGCCCACGGCCTCTGCTTGTGTTTTTCCACGGCAGCTATCAAACTAATTAAGCCCAGTGCTGATTGAACAAGGCAGCTAATTATGGCACCTTAATTGCGACTGTTAATGACTTTGCGTTGTTTTCCAGAGAACAAAGTTAATGCGATCGTATAGTCGAACGAAAAAGGACTGCAATGCAGAGCAGTCTGTCTGATGGAGCATCTGCTGTGTTATTGAGATGGGGGCTAATCAGATCTCTGTGTCTGTCGCAGTGAGCTCAGAAGATGTCTAGGGGTCAGGCCAATTGGGCGAGCCACTTAAGATTCACTTCAGGACTCTATAAAGTGACCGTGTCTGGGAATAATATAGGGAATGTTTACAATGCTTATGCCTAGTTTTTCTTTTTTATTATTTCAGGCAAATGGCCGAAGTCTCGAGGCTGCATTAAACGGGGACGCTGTCATGCGGTATACAGCACCACGTACCTAATCAGATTATACAGTTTTTAGTATTCTATAACATTTCATGATTATATTAACCCATTGAGACCGGGAACGCATCTGTGTGTCATTTTTAGATTTCTTTGGCTATTTTTGAAAAATCGTGAAAATTTGTGGCAAAATCTTGGATTACATATTTTTTAAAGCAAACATTTGTAAAATATTTAGTTCCGGGAACCCCCAGAAGCAAAGATTTGAGTTACAAATGTCCGCAAAAAAAAAAGAAAAAAAAAAAAAATATTTGCACAACTTGTCATGATTTTTCAAAAATTGCAGATCTTGTATATCTGCTAATTTTGAATAGCCCAACGAAATCTAAAAATGACACACAGATGCGTTCCCGGTCTTAAAGAGTTAAGCCGAGAAGCAGAAATTCCATTATGAATGATTCCTTGCCATGTTATGTTTGATGTCATGACACAGGCAAACGTCAGTCATTGACAATAATCAGCTTAGCGTTGCAGACAGTATTCTCTAGCAGAACATTTCTGCATGAACGATGGAATGTCGCGTTCGTGTGTACCTGTGCAGGTCGGCGGGTCCGGCTGCCAGAAGAATCGGCTGTTGATCTCAGTGCAGGTGATCTTGCTGGCCCCCTGTAGTACATAGCCGGGATCACACTGGAAGACCACAGGGTCCCCAGGCTCCCTGCTGTCACCACTGCGGGTGCCGTTTGTGGGCAGGCCCGGGTCATTGCAGGAGGTCGCCGTGGAGACTACACAGAAGCAGGAACATAGTGGTTACAGCAATTGAACTGTACGACCGTGTTGGTATAAGAGCTGTACACTCAAAGTTCAGAAGTCTCTCTCTCTCTCTGTCTTTGTACACCCACACATGTACACACGCACTATGAACACGCACGCACGCACGCACGCGCACACACACACACACTCACACTCACACACACACACACACACACACACACACACACACACACACACACACACACACACACACACACACACACACACACAGCCTCTCCCTCTCACCAGAGAACTGCATAGCAAAGCCCTGCTTGCTGGTGAAGAAGTCGGTGGTGAACTGGAGACTGATGGTGTTGAAGGTGCTGTGGGCGTCCGGGGGCAGGACAGAGCCGCTCAGCTCCCTCAGCGGGACCCCTCCTTCCTGGGGGCCGTCCCAGATCCGCAGCACGTCGTGAACCTCCTCCGTGTGGAACACCAGGAAGTGGAGGCTGCGTGGGGGGAGATGGGGATTCAAAGGCAGATAAGCGAAGGACAATTTTATGGTGAAAGGAGCTCAGATAACGGATAACTGTAAGTTAAGAAGGAAACCGGCAGAGTTACAAAAGAAGGATATGGCTCGAATTTAATGGAAGTATTCTTATCGTGAGTGAGTCAGATAGACATAAGAACAGGAATGAAAAGGAGGACAAAAGGGAAATGAGGCTGAGGGTAAGTATAATGGAGAGAATGGGATATTGTTATAAAATGTATTAAGAGATGTAGAACGTTTAATGGACGATCCACAATGTCAGCCAAGTCCAGGCTTCTTCTGCATCGTGTTTTTATAGCTTTCAGTCTAGACATCAGGATGATGATGCTGTCAAAATATGTGCACTTCACCCAGGCTTAGACAGCTGTCTGCTGCCTGGCTGGTGGTCCACTAGAGAACTGTCAAATTGAGTGCGTGTGCGCGTGTGCGTGTGCGTGTGTGTGTGTACACGCACGTGTTGGGGTAGGCTAACTGTATGCGTAAAATAAATTTTAAAAAAACTATCCTACAACCAAAAAACATGAGAACGCAAGGTTGCACAATGCACATATGTTTCCATGGCAGGAAAATAACACTGAGGGAACTAAATATGATATTCCTACAACAGATGGGAAACCAACGCTATTCAATTAAGTCCTATTGTTGGCATTCACCACTCAATATAAGAGCAGCATCTGTCAACAACAGACTGCAGGGTCCCCATTTAGACATTTGAGCAACATTCTGAGCAGGTTTCACTCACAGTACAGTCTGGGAGAGTTATTTAAAATATGCTAAACATGCCCCAATTCTGGAGACATGTTTAACATATTCAAAGCAAAAGTAATTGGCTCATGCTTCCATTTGGACACATTCAACACTGAGAAACCATAATTTTCCCACTTCTAGAGCTTTCAAGTTGAACATGAGAAGTATAAAAGGTGCATGCCCGGAATTCACCCCCCGTTGCCACCCGTTTGAAGACATAACCCTGGTGTCCCTATTTTGGGGCAAACATTCAGTGAATATATCAACAGTTACAGTATCACACCTTGACATAATATAGCTGACATCATGCCTTATCACCTACTGGATGTCCACAAGTGCTTCCTGCAAAGGAGTACAATCTGTTTTGGCTGCAGAAGCCAACCCTCACCAAACATTTCCCCATTGTTCCCAAAATGGTAAGGTAACCTAAAACAAGATGCACCATTTCCTGTCAAAATGAAACCTTCAAAATAAAATGCAAAAAATACAACTCATTATTGATAATGACTATAGATGAGAAACTTAGGCTAGTTAAATTAACATGACATTCAATAATTAAATTAGTGTTCTACCAAAATTTCTAATGAGGTGGCTGATAAATAACAAATAATAATAACTTTATCTATTCCAAAATAAACTTTGACACATATAAATGTTGGTGTTTATTTGACTGTGCTTTTTTTGTATATTGTATCTTATTTTGTATTTCCACAGTAGCGCCATTCTCCCCCTTACAGTGCATTATGTTCAGAGGAAACTACTGAAGATCATTATCCAAATGGAGTTCACATTGCACAGGACAACACGTTTGACAAGGTACTACATTGACCGTGTGTATTTTGGGAATGTCATAGACAAGGAGACACACAACAGTGACTTCTCTGACCGCAGAGCACTTGTCTGGTGGAAATGTCAAGCAGATAGGTAGACCATTACACAAGTTATAGGTGACCGGGTGCTGGCTCCGGTGCCTCTACGGTACGCGCGTGGCTTTGTGCATGTGTCTTCGACTGGATCCTTCGTGAAATGACACAGGGGGAAACAGTGTCTGGTCAGCGGAACCGAGAAAGCGTGACTCAACCCGTTATGCTTACTGCACAGAGAGTAGAAAATCCTCGGCGGAAAACACCATACTATCGATGTAAAGCCCAGTGCTCTGTTTAACCCATTAAAACCTGAAGCCGATTCTACATGTCTCCTAAATCCCAACAGTATTCTGAAAAACGCATGTTTATATATCAGTGGTGCTCAATCTTTTTCATGTCAAGGACCCCCAAAATTATATGTATTTGGCCGTGGACGACCATCTCAAAATATTTTGTTCCAGGGGGTCCCAGAAGCAAACATTTTAGTTAAAATGTTCGCTTTCAAAATATATATATTCAAAGATTTGCACACATTTTCACTTTTTTTCAAAAATAGCAGATCTACAAGCTCATAGCGTGGCACACCACGCTATGAGCTTGCATATATGCTATTTTTGAATAGCCAAAGTGTAAAATAATGCTTTTTAGCTCAAATCTAATGACACAGATGTGTTCCAGGTCTTAATAGGTTAATTCCACATACCGACAGGGGGAAACGGTCGCACTCATGCATCACAAAACAGAATGACTTGTGGGAGGAAATAGCACAATTTCGGTGCATTAGATTAGTGAGTATGGCCATCACTAGGGATTAATAAACTCATCTACAATTTAACTTGATCCCCCTCACTTCCCCTCTCTGTCTCCTTCTCCGTGAGGGGTTTAGCTAAACTAACATGGGAGGAAATATACACATATTTGCTCCATTCCTCTCCCTCTCTCTATGTTCTCTATATATGTTGTGGTGGGCGTTGGGAGATGTAAAGAGTGCCACTCCCATGTATCAAAGCTTCGAGCCTATAGGCAAACAAGCGAACACACATGCACACACACACACACACACAGACACACACACGAACACACACAGAGACACACACACCCCCCAAACCATCTGACAGTGGGAATTATGGTGCTTGTTGAAAGTTTGGTATTGACCCCCCCTCTCTACGCACAAATCCATGCCTTGAGCTACAGCTGACGCAGAGGAAATCCAACAGCCCACTGCTCTGTTGGCATCAGCAACAAGTCCCCATCCTTTCTGCATAATTGGTGTCAGAATGCAACTCCCATACTGTCTGATGTTTGAGATGCACCCGAGGCTACTCAACAGCATGCAGTGTGTGCGTGTGTGTGTGTGTGTGTGTGTGTGTGTGTGTGTGTGTGTGTGTGTGTGTGTGTGTGTGTGTGTGTGTGTGTGTGTGTGTGTATTCAGTGTACATGACCTACTTGACAAGTCCTGCCGTGCAGCATGTGGATGAGCCGGCATATATATATAAAACCAAACAAACGTGGACAAGTGTGCAAATACATTCATGTACACTACAGTGTACACTCACGGCCATGTTCAAGTGCAGTACCCACCGTAGGCATGAATGCACAGAGAAAGAAACACCTCTTCATCTTTGCAGAACAGCACAGACAGCATGTTTGTGTGAATGATACACATCGTCTTAGAGCTAGCACAAATGCTAATCCCATCCACAGCCTTATTATTCCCCTGCTTAGAGAGCGCTCCCCCGTACTCGCTCAGGCGTAGATGGGCCATTTCAAACAATCACTTGAAGCTGATGGAATATTATTATTGTGAATCTAAAAACAATATCATCTCACAACAACACAAAACACACACACACACACACATACCCATCCATCCTCCGTTCACTCCACTGGCTTCACGCCTCCTCCCGGACCGAATACATCAAGGTTTCCCAAACTTTTCAGGCTGCGACCCCCCAAAATAATCATATTTGAACTGGGGACCCCCACCCTGACAAGCACTTGGAATTGCAGGCATTACATTTAGTTTGACTTGGTTCCAAAAATAAATATTGTGAAAATAGCCGAACTACATGCTCACACCGCCTCACACTGCGAGGCGTTGTGAGCTTGTAGATCGGCTATTTTCACAAGGTTTGCCTCGTTCTTACGTAATATTTGGCCAATTTGGTATAAAAAAAATGTCTTAAAAGTCATTAAATTGTAACTTTAGAAATGCGCAGATACCCTGTATGCACTAACACTCGTTTTACCTCTATAGGCTTTATATGCACTCATGTTTTAAATGTTTTGTTTCTGTTTCTTAGATCTTTTTTAGTGGCGTGATGATTTCTTTATGCAAATGCTTATTGTAGCACTTTGAGATTTACACAAAATGTGAAGTGCATTATAAATAACGCACTGTGAGCTTGTAGATCGGCTATTTTTGGCAAGCGACAGTGTCAGAGCGTCAAGTCACGTCTTTGGAAATCAGATACATTTCAAACAACCCAGTTCAAACCTGATACGGTAACAGTCAGTTTCCAAGCGATTTTTCTTGCTGTTCAGACTTGATAGAACCAATCTGGTTCCAATCTGGATTGACAAGACGGGTACATTGGATACTCTGACAAAGCCCCCAGCACTATGACTCAGACGTATTGGTCGGATTGGCAGTGCGACGTAGGTGTGAGGGCCGCGTAGCGGCCCGAACCTCTAGTGCAGTAAAATATGCAGTGTGCATTTAATTTGGAGAGTGTAAAAATGTTTTTTTACCATCTCAAATTCACACTGCAGGTATTACTGTCGCTTTTTATGCCTTTTCTTCTTTCTCCTCTGTACATCATGTCATTGCCAGAACCAATTAATCATTCAGATAACGGTCTCATATTCAGTTCAATAAATCAATTCCCAACATGTACTTTACGTAACAATGATTATCTCATGTTTTTTTATCATTCCCAGAAACTGCCTGACGTGGGACCCAGTCGGAAGAGTGCCATCTGGCAAAACTGCCCCCACTTCCCCCTTTTTGGCTGACTGGGGACATTCCACTAGTCCTTTGGAAACGCAGTAATATACTACTTTAATCACTGGATAACATGTTTTCTTTCTCATTACTTGATCCACAGAAGTCAATACAACTTTTGTAATTATCATTACCATTTATTCAATTAAATCTCTGCAGTCACACATTAATCAATAGCCTTGATTCAAAGCTGTTAATTAATCAACCATAATTCAATTAGTTATACTTCTTTAACACACTAATGTGATTTTGTAATTTATAGCATTCATGCGAACAACATATATCATTCAATTCATACAAGTAGATTAACTTCCTTTATATTTTTTCAATTGCTCTTTCTGCTTATTCTTCTTTGTATGTAATGATGTTGCGTGGCTAAAAACACACAACGTGTCGCGATGCAACGCGTTGTGACCTTGTGGATCGTCTATTTTTGCTTATAATGACATGCCCAAAATTGGGACTCCAAGGTTGAAAGTGGTTAACCACTTAAAACCTATTTACGTAAAACAGACCCGAGTTGGCACTGTACTTGGGGTGCTCTTTTTTCCCCTCTGCTATTTTCGGCGAATGTTTCCCCTAGAATATGGATGCTGGGCTCAAGTGGTTATGACAAGAATTTTTGTGCAGACTCAGTGCAAACCCAGTCAGCAATCTTGTCAATGATACTACTCCGGATGCTAAATGGGTGAATCTCCAAACAGCCGACAGACTGCTAAATACGGTAACAGTTAACCCGTTCAATCCGGGAAGGCATCACTGTCATTTTAGATTTCTTTGGCTATTGAAAAATAGCAGATACACAAGCTCTGAGCTTGTTGATCTGCTATTTTTGAAAAAACGTGAAAATTGGTGCAAATCTTATACATTTTTTAAAGCGAATATTTGTAACATTTTTTGTTCCAAGGACCTCCAGAAGCAAAGATTTGAGTTACAATTGTTTGCTTTAAAAATATATATATTCAAAGTTCTCGAATTTTCAAGCTCATAGCGCGGCACTCATTGCCGCGCTATGAGCTTGTATATCTGCTATTTTTGAATAGCCAAAGAAATCTAAAATGACACAGATGCGTTCCCGGATTGAACGGGTTAAGAGCGTCACTTCCTGACACTTAACGCCAGCACTCGGGCCAATCTGCCACCGGTTCAACGGCTAGCCTCTCTGCAACCAAAGCGGGAAGTGGGAGACACGCTCGAGAGCCTCCGCCCCCATCATCATGTCCCATCATATAAGAACCTTATGTGGTCCACACACACATGTTATGCTAATTCAGGTACTGTGTGATAATGCAAATGTTCCACATGATCCACCCACACTTCACTTCCCTCCCAACGACTGTAGGAGAGGAGTACGCATGGGCACTTTGCAGGCTTTCCAAGCATGATGAGATGAGATGAGATGAGGCTTTATCGGTCCCCGGAAGGAAATTCTGAACTTGTCAAGTAAGTCGGGGAGAATTCATACAGGCATACATGTAGTTACAGGTAGTTACAGGCATACACGTGTGTTTGTTTGACTGCGTACAGTGTGCATGACTGCATACAGTGTTGCACTGCGTGCGTGCGTGCGTGCGCAAGTACTCTGCGTCTTTGTGTGAAGAGTGTAGCTCTATTGTATGTCTGTGCGAGTGTGCGTGTGTGTGTGCGCACACGCGTGCGTACAGGTGTGCACCAAGTATATGTCTGTGTTTGCGTCTTTGTCTG
The DNA here is from genome assembly GCF_963454915.1 of Gymnoscopelus microlampas. Classification (NCBI taxonomy): domain Eukaryota; kingdom Metazoa; phylum Chordata; class Actinopteri; order Myctophiformes; family Myctophidae; genus Gymnoscopelus; species Gymnoscopelus microlampas. Next base: position 23,204,191 of record NC_139952.1, read on the forward strand.
CAGCTGCCAGTGTGAAGGGAGTATCTGTGTGTGTGTGTGTGTGTGTGTGTGTGTGTGTGTGTGCGTGCGTGTGTGTGTGTGTGTGTGTGTGTGTGTGTGTGTGTGTGTGTGTGTGTGTGTGTGTGTGTGTGTGTGTGTGTGTGCGTGCGTGCGTGTGTGTGCGTGTGCAGGCTGACAAGGGGTGAGTGAGGCAGTTTATGGAATTTTCATGAGGAACAGGCAATTATACATCAGACGGCGTCAAGGCAGCACATGTTGGACTCCCGCTCATGTGCCAACGAGGATCATGTTCTATGCAGCCTTCAAGACCGTCACAACCCTGACGATATTGTGAGAATCATGTGCCAAATTGAGGGGGTGCAGAGGAGTGATTGACAGAATCATACTGTTGAATAATGGAGAGGAAAGAAAAATACTTCAACCAGACATGAATATTATCTTCTTGCTTTTCGTTTGAGACCATAGGCTATAGCTAAATTGCCCCTGACACTCTTGGTGAGTGAAGGAAGGGCAGTTCCGTACACAGTGGAAGGTGAAGAGAGACAAGAGGAATGGGGATGTATTGAGCATAGATTATGCTATTGGCAGCAGTTGCAACCTCTCTGGATCTCTCTCTCTCCCCTCTCTAAGATAAGATCAGAGGTTTTATGCTCGTCTTGTGCATCTCTTTCACCAGCCAAAACCCCCTGCTGCCAATATTCACTAATCCGTGTGTACTTTTTCCCTCTCCCTGCTGCTTCCTTTCTTCTCTCTGTGTCATTGTGCAAGCTCTTTAACGCAGGCCCCTAATGCTACAGCTAGCTCTTTAAAGCAGGCCCCTAATAGTACAGCAAGCCCTTTAACGCAGGCATCTAATATTACAGCAAGCTCTGTAACACAGACCCCTAAAATGCTACAGCTAGCTCTGTGACGAAGGCCCCGATGCTACAGATCTGGAAAGCAAGCCGCCAAGCCCCATTGTTAAAGCTAGATCTGTAACAGACTCTAATGCAAACCCCATAGAGCCTCACAGCCAGTTTCTGAAAGTTAAAATCCCATCCCTTATAATGTCATAACAATTCAATGTAGACATACCTCTAGCCCCATACCTCTACCTCTATTTTCTGAAACGTCTATGGATAAATGTTTTCTATCTGTGGAAACTACGCCGGTAAAAAACATGGCCACCACTATTACGGTTAAGTTCTGTGAATGAAAATAAAGGTGTCATATGTCGGTGCGCATGAGTGTTTTACAGGAGAGAGAAAATGACAGGTTGAAGTAGTGCAGGGGAATTTGTTTTGACAACCCAAGGATTTAAAAATAATAATAATTTATTTATTTAGTAGAATGATACACAGCTCTTTTGCATCTGAGGGCTCTCGACTCGTCCCAGTTCTTAACAAGACAAAAAAGGCCCCAGTGAATGTCAGAGGAGTTGCCGTGAAGAGACCAGAAGGAGCAGAGAAGGACGGGAAGGGAAGCGAATCCTCAGTTGTCTGTTTTGTATTCACTCAAGTGGAACAGAGTCCCTCTCAGATGAATGTAAAGTGGAATTGAAATCACAAGTCCTATAGGGACTGAGAAGAGATGGTGGATGTTGTTCTGTTGCTCAGATGTGTGTTTATGTCTGTGTTCGTGTGCGCGCATGCGTGGGTGTCTGCATACTTAGCCCCTTAGGCCTTACAGAGTTTCAGCCATGCTTCAATAGCATAACATTTGCGTTAGTGTGCGTGTATTGACAGGGAAAAGTTGCAAATTATATATCTACTGAAAGCTTAGGCTCTCAACACGTCATCGTCGTCGTGGTGAAATGTCTTTCAAACTCCTTCAAGTTGTCTCCTTGTCCAAAGATACCACATCCATGACTCAGGAACCTTGCAGTTCCTGAGTTATGAACAGATAGATGTTGGTATGCAATGCTAACCTTATTGTTGTTAATACATGAGGACGTGCGCCACGTACGGTGGTCCCTGAGGGACCGTGCATCAGCTAGGGCAACTCTGCTTGCCAACACCGGGGCATAACAAAAAGGACACGTTGAGAATAAATTGACGTGCGTTTGTCGTCACGAAACCTGCACCCGGCCATCTGAAACCGGGTGGGAAAAATGTGAAAAGATGAAAAAATGTGGTGTGAATGTTAAGCTTTAACATTCAACTTCTGTTGTCAAAGCAGAGCCATTAAGAGTATTCAAACATAATTTCAGCATGGCACTGGCTTGATATGTTACAATGGGTGGATGATAAAAGCAAGAGAGTGTATACTCATAAATGCAAAGGGATGCACTTATGTACTGTACACAGTACATGCACGCACGTCGCACATCCATAACATGACCCCTTCTGCATCCGCTGAGAGTACATGTAAGAGTGTGCATTTTTCATTGCATGTGTAATATTATTTTTATTTGTCTCTGTGTGTGTGTTAAAGCATAAAAGGGCAAAGATGAAGAGGAATACAGATATTGTAATTGAACATGCTGACATCTGCTCTCATCCCTCCTGTACATTTCATAATAACAGAGATCAACACATCTCCTAATGCACGCAGCCTGCCTGCACTGTATGTACTTTAACCTCCCACATGCTATGTAAATCCTAAACTTACAATACAATGCACACTCCATGTTTACAGCTCTTTCTCTTTTCCATAGCTTTATGTTCATGGTTTATTTTCCATCAAGTGAGGGTTCTCAAACACCTTCACGTCAAGGAACCACAAATGGATGCATGCATTTGGCCGCAGACCCCCATCCAAAACACGTTGAATTGCAATGCATTGTGGGCTGGTAAATCTGATATTTTCAAATAGCTACATAATGTCCATAACGAAGAACAAAGCAATATGTACGATAAAACATGCAGCAGCCAAGCTTGAATCCCACACACGTACAGTATGCACATGGACACAATGCTCCCTAGTTCCATGCTGATGAGTGTGAGTCCCTGCAGTAATAATCAATGTGAGCTGTCTGGAAGGGGGCAAAAACATCATTGCCATGCTGTCCATCTTCTCTCCATCGCATACAAATCTTCCACTTGCCTACATATCGTCGCTATATGGTAGAAACCGTGTTTCGACATATTATTATTTTAGCAACGTGGGTTTTATAAATAGTAGATTTTCAGGCCACTACTCGCCCTTCAAATCCAGCCCTATATTGCGCTGATCAGAGCAATGGTCACCGAGTTATGGCCATTTGTAGTGTTAAATACTGCTGTGGTGCAATTTGGATTTTTGGGTGTAACTATTTTCATGGCAGATCGCTGAACAGCGTTTGTGCGTAGGGTTAAAGTGGTTAAGTGATTCAACGTGGGGTCCCCGGACCTCTCATTGAGAACCACTGATCTATTACATTAAATTTTTTTAATTTTACATGCAACTTCAGCAGTAGCAGGTTGAGGTCGAGTTGAAATGGCTCTTGTTGCCAAACCTTGACACTTTACCACCAAACCGCAGTCCCCACCATCCACAACACTATCATATCGGTCCTCTTCCAACTCCATACTGGAATTGGAAGAGCCCTCCCTCTATGAATCGTGTAGTTTCAGTGGGTGGTACTGTATAAGGCATTCAATGTCGTTTTGGCTTGACTCCCGGTCGCGCATATGCTCAACACTGGGAGACAAGCAGTCCCTGACCTAATGCATTGCAAATGCCTTCTCAATAATAGATGCTGTTGGTTGGGATCAAAGGTATATATATATACAGTATGTGACACACCCTACACAAGGATGCCAGGGACCCAGAGGTGAAGTGAAGCCACTAATGAAGCTACGATCACCGGGGGTCTGGTGCTGTTAAGCCTGATTTATACTTCGCCGCACGGCGGTGTTGCGAACCTAAAAACTAGCCGACCTACAAGCCAACAATGTGGCGCGAACGCATCGCGTTGTGATCTTGTAGGTCTGTTATTTTCACCGTGCGACACTGTAGTGCGACGGAGTATAAATTAAGCTTAAGGCAACATGCAAATTTGCGCAACTTGTGGGGTAGCACCTACAAACACATACTGTAGGCGGGCACATCACAGTTTGCACACGTGTACACGCCCACCCACAAACGTGCGTAGGTACACACGCATCACACACAGTTTGCGATGCATATGCAATGTAACATGTAACATGCATCTACATAATGTCCATAATGAAGAACAGAGCAGTCTGTACGGTAAAACATGCAGCAGCCAAGCTTGAATCCCACACACGTACAGTATGCACATGGAGACAATGCTCCCTAGTTCCATGCTGATGAGTGTGAGCCCCCGCAGTAATAATCAATGCGAGCTGTCTGAGAGGGGGCAAAAACATCATTGCCATGCTGTCCATCTTCTCTCCATCGCATACAAATCTTCCACCTGCCTACATATCGTCGCTATGGTAGAAACATTGTATCGCCATATTTAACCCCATATGGGTAACCGGAGTTCGTCAGGGCTCAATACTAGCGTATTTTCTGTTTTCTGTTATTGTGGGGAAAGCTTTCGCTGAAAATAGCCGATCGGCAAGCTTTTGTAAATACTAGATTTTCAGGCCGCTATTCAGCCTTCAAATCCAGCCCTATATTGTGCTGATCAGAGAAATGGTCATCAAGTTATGGCCATCTGAAGTGTTAAACACTGCAATTTAGATTTTTGGGTGTGACTATTTTCATGGCAGATCCCTGAATTGTGTCTGTGCCAAGTTGGGTGCGGATTGGAGCAACGATGTGCCTGTGGCCCCCAGGGGCCCCCAATATAGGATTAAACCATTGAAAATTATTAAAGTATTAGACTAAATACTAACTAAATTGGATCCATTGGAACACTGGTTCCTTTTTCATTTCTTGAAAAGTAATGGTTTTGGACATACAAGGTAACCCTAATCGAATATAAGGAAAATAGCCGATCTACAAGCTCACAACACATGTGATGTGTTGTGAGCTTGAAAAGCTGCATTATATTTTGGGCTTTTCGCAATAGGGGCCATTTATATCTTTTAAAACGAACATGTGTAACTCAAATCTTTGCTTCTGGGGATTCTACCAATGTCTTCTAAATCCTAACAGTTTTTTGAAAAAACGTATGTCGCTATAATCAGTGGTTCTCAAACTTTTTCATGGCAAGGACCCCCAAAATTATATGTATTTGGCCGCGGACCCTCATCTCAAAATATGTTGTTCCAGGGACCCCCCAGAAGCAAATATTTGAGTAAAACATTTTCGCTTTAAAAAAATATATATATTCACAGATTTGCACATATTTTCATGAATTTTCAAAAAAATGCAGATCTACAAGCTTGTAGCGCGGCACTCGCACCCTTATCTCAGAACCGTGTGCCTGTTCAGTGCTAGTGTCCCGATAGAGAGTCATATTGTACATGTAGGTTTCTGACAGAACTCACACATCCATCCTTCGTGGTGAATAATGAGTGTTAGCCCAGGGGCCGGAATCCATTTGCAGCGATCAGGAGGGATTCATCACACAATGAAAAGGCCTAAAAGTTTGAAGGACAAATGGAAGAGTGTATATTGTGCCTGTGCATGTGTGCGTGCGTGAGTGTGTGGCGGTGGGATCGGGGGACAGAGGTGAGCTGAGGTGAGCAATCTGGTAAACAGCCCAATTATTATAACTTCTCGCCAATTACGGGCACTCTCGCCACCTGCCAGATTTCATGCAAAATTACGCTGGCAAAACTGCGAGGCCATTACCTGGGACGCCCTTAACTGTGAAAGGGAGTGGAGGGGGTCACTCATAGCAGAGCAAGTACACACGCACATGTGGGCAGGCCGGGCACGCACGCACGCACACACACACTCACACACACACACCCATACACACACACCCTCTCTCACAGGCCAACATGTATCACCGACTCACTTTCGTTGAAAGTCGAAACGCTTTGAGATGGTGCTGCCCTTCAGCAAACCCCTGAACCAACGATTCCCAATTCCAGGCTTTTAGTGAATGAATGAATGAATGAATGAATGAATGAATGAATGAATGAATGAATGAATGAATGCCATGGATTCACAATAAACGCTACTGCAAATGGACCATATTCAGACAGCAGCCATTTTGCTCTTACAAAACAAAAACTGAAAAATAATGAATACTGGTTAACCACTTGAACCCTGTCATAATAGGCGGACATTTGGTGAAAATAGGCAAACATTCAGTGAAAATAGCCGATCTACAAGCTCCCAACTTGTCGCAACGAGACGCATTGTGAACTATTTCTGGGGCAGAGATTTGGTGTAGAGGGAGAAAATTAGGGAGCAAAGGATAAACCACTGGGAGACGCTGGTCAAGTAAGTATAAAGGGTCAAGCTGTAAAAAGAAAACAGAAAAAAGCATGTCAAACCGCAAATGAGTGTGGACAAACCTGATGGTGCTACCAGGAGCCGCCTCAATGGTCCACACACAGTGCAGGTTGTGTTCATATGGAGCCGGGTAGCCCGGGGAGAGTATGCGCCCGCTCGGCTCCTCCTGGATGCTGCCACCACACTCAGCTGGGGAGAGGAAAGACATGACAAAGTGAGAGAGAGGAGGGATGACACACAGAGAGAGAGAGAGAGAGAGATGATGAAGTGAGAGAGGAAGAAAGCGGGGGAGAAAGAGAGGTAAAATGATTAGGAAAGAGGAAATGTTAACGCTGAGTTATACAGTACTTGTGCATGGGTGTCACACAACCAAATATAAATCATGCCTCATTCATTTTAATGTTCAATAAAAAAGTTAAAACAAATCAACATCCTGAAGACTTCAGCCTACCAAGCCTAGCACAGTAGCACATGGCCAGACCTTTTTTTGCATGATCCAAAGTGCCTCCCATTTCACTCGTTTCCTCAATGTTAATTATCAACCATGTCAGTCACGCAGACGAAGGCAATGCGTTTCGTCATCCAAAATTGTGATTTGAATGATAGCAGGGAGAGGAGTCAAGTCAATACAATTTCTGTGTGTGTTATGTGTATGCATAGGGAGAGAGAGAGATTTGTGCACGTGGGCGTGCGTGCGTGTGTATCTCCTCTAGACTAAGCTAACGTGTTCCACCGTATCAAACATCCTGTATCCTCTGAATGCTGATGTAGGTCATGTTGTATTGTGAGAGCAGAACTCACCTGGTACCAACATTCAGTACAGCCTTTATGACAAGAAGAGAGATTATACCATGACTGATGTGAGGGGATATTAAAGTTCGGCTTGAGGCATCAATCAAAGGGGAACATACTGTAGATGGGTGTGTGTGTGTGTGTGTGTGTGTGTGTGTGTGTGCGTGCGTGCGTGCGTGCGTGCGTGCGTGCGTGCGTGCGTGCGTGCGTGCGTGCGTGCGTGCGTGCGTGCGTGCGTGCACACACACACACACACACACACACACACACACACACACACACAACAAAACAAAATACACCCAGACAGACATCAGAGATCTTCTCCTCAAATATCACATGTTTAAATACCAAACTTGAGGACTTAACACACAAGGGAGACATTATTAACAATGACCGTCAATACCATTATACATTATATAAACCCTGTTGTTTGTGAATCTTCCATTAATTCACAAACAACATAGACATAGGTATTTCTTCCATTCATTAGGCCTACTGTTAAAAATCTAGAAGGTGCCAAGGTGTTTCTTTTCTTCTAACCTTATCCAGAGTATGAGCCCGTTTAAGACTGGTCAGTATCTGGTTAAAAACAACATTATAGGGGATTGTTTGAACTTGACCAAGTGATATCTTGTTTTCCAATGTTTTGCCAATACAAAACACATAATCCACCAAACTAATTCCTGTTTTTCCTTCTCAATTTTCTCTTTGAATATACCATACCTGCATGATTTGTTATTTATTTCAATATTGAAGCCAATTCCTTCCATGCTGGCCCATACTTCTCTAGATCTATCACAAACAAGAAATGTTGAACAGCTGGGTACAGGACATTCAGTTGTGCTAACTCTGTTACACCATCTCAAAACATGTCTGACTGGAAGCTTGTTTTGGGAGATAAGAAAAGTTCTGTCTTGCATTTCATATGATCTATTTCTTGAATAGATGTATATATTTTTTTCATTTTCTTCCCAATTTAACCCTTTATATTGAGTCATGCCCATGATGTATGTGTGTGTGTGTGTGTGTGTGTGTGTGTGTGTGTGTGTGTGTGTGTGTGTGTGTGTGTGTGTGTGTGTGTGTGTGTGTGTGTGTGTGTGTGTGTGTGTGTGTGTGCTTTGTATGTGTATGTGTATGTGTATGTGTAGCATAGTGGCATGCTTTCTATAGGGGTTGTAATGCTGGTATGGCTTTGGCCAGTGCATTCTGAGGGTCACTGTGATGGACAATACATCATTCCAGGTCAATGGCAGTCTCGTCATGTTGAAGAATACAAATCACTTGCTTGTCAGTGGAGTGGGGTCAAGTGTGTGTGTGTGTGTGTGTGTGTGTGTGTGTGTGTGTGTGTGTGTGTGTGTGTGTGTGTGTGTGTGTGTGTGTGTGTGTGTGTGTGTGTGTGTGTGTGTGTGTGTGTGTGTGTGTGTTTAACAGTTAGGGTCTGTAGATATGACAGTTCTAGTTTCATGGATCAACAAGCAGAGAATCCCTTAATGCCAAGTCCCAATATGAGCTTGGTCGCTCAACAAGCGAAGTGAAGACGTACACACACACACCGCACACACACACACACACACACACACACACACACACACACACACACACACACACACACACACACACACACACACACACACACACACACACACACACACACACACACACACACACACACACAGAGAAACCATTGCAGAAATAATGGAGGAAAGAAAATTGCAGCCTCAAGTACTGGGAGTAATGGGTTTCAGAAATCCTCCACTGGCGAGCAAGAAATATCAAACGCCGCCCAGAGACAGACGTCTGCAGACACAGGCAGACGTTTGTCCTGGATTTGAACATTTTGATTACATACTTTTCTGTCTGGAAGCGGACTCCACTTTGAGGACAATAACAGCTCTTAACAAACAAAAAGAGAATGTAGGTACAAACAACAGGAATGAATGCCTACTATTCTGCCACCAATATGTGGAACGGCGTACCACCAGCCATCAAACATTTTTGACTCCCTATCCTCATTCAAAACCACCCCAGAAGAGCACCTGTCCGCAAATTGCAACAAAGACCTAGATAAGTCTTCTAGTTTAGCCGCAGAGAGTACTGTCAGCAAGTTAAGGTTTTGATGATGATTTCTATTGCATAGCATGTCTTGTATGTCTTGATGATGAATTGGATACATTACTCAAAATGGAAACAAGCCCTCAGGGCTTTTTTGTGTTTTATCCTTTTAGCATTGCTTGTATAATTGCACTTGCTGTTTGCAATTTGTTAATAAAGTATTCAATCAATCAATCAATCAAACATATAGTATAGTTGTAGAATACGTATTGTTGGGAATGGGGTTGCAAGGGGTACTAGAAGGTTTATTTGATTGTTTTTGGATTTGTTTTTATGTATTGTTTGTTTCCATTGAGGACCACTTTGTATATATGTTTTCCAGTAATGCGTGTTATGCATTGATGGGATTATACTGTATAGATCATGATACTATTTTGGAGCCGTAGTGGATTAAATTCCTAAAAAATGTTGCAGGGAGGCAATCAGACAGATGAGCAGACAGACAATAGTGCTTGTTAT